>NC_059363.1:9973837-10273837 GCF_019703515.2 Myxocyprinus asiaticus | reverse complement strand
AGCTTTAAGGCTAGAAATATTTACCACCAGAGCCATGAAGACCGATCGAAAGAGATTAAAGTCTGCTTGAGTACAGTCCTAGTATCTATCAGGCATGATTGCTTGCAAGACATTTTGAGATGATAATGTCAAATTTGTATGTCAATTAGGGATGTCAATTTTCAGACATTTCATAATCGATCGTTGTGGAAATAATCAATCAATTAATCATTAACGTTAATACCATAAAACACATGTGGAGGACTCAAATAATATGTGCATGTAGCCCACTGCTTAAATATAATTGTAATTATTACACTTAAGAAATGCAGGTATTGGCATTATCCTCTTAAAATATTCTTAGTTCAGTGTATTTTAATACATTTAGACAGTGTTTAGTATAAATCTGTTAATTGTTTAATTACTGTTTAACAATTAACTAGTTCGAATCCCAGGGCGTGCTGAGTGACTCCAGCCAGGTCTCCTAAGCAACCAAATTGAACCGGTTGCTAGGGAGGGTAGAGTCACATGGGGTAACCTCCTCGTGGTCGCTATAATGTGGTTCGTTCTCGGTGGGGCGCGTGGTGAGTTGAGCATGGATGCCGCGGTGGATGGCGTGAAGGCTTCACACGCACTATGTCTCCGTGGCAACGTGCTCAACATGCCACATGATAAGATGCGCGGGTTGACGGTCTCAGACGTGGAGGCAGCTGGGATTCGTCCTCTGCCACCCGGATTGAGGCGAATCACTATGCGACCACAAGGACTTAAAAAGCACATTGGGAATTGGGCATTCTAAATTGGGAGAAAAAAAAAAAAGATATATAACTTGTTTACATATTTGAGTTCATTAAAACTTCACGTTATGGATCATGATATATTTCTGACCTTTGGACATATTTTTATAATTGAAATTGAATCATAACATACTACATAAACACAGCAGCCTACATACAGGGTTCTCAATCTTTTCAAGGCACAATTTTCCAGGACATTTCCAGGATATTTGTTTTTGCCACATGGTTGTAATATTTAAGCAAAAACACATGAGGTCTTTAAAATTGTGGTTATTTTTTTCTTTTTTTTCAAAATTCTGTTTTCAAAAGTTTAATTAAATTTCATCATAATAATTATGTCTAATCAAATGAAAAACTTTAGTCAAATGAAAATTTATTAATTATTATTTTATTAAATTTTTCAACATAATATTGCATTAATTGTATTAAATTTTATTAAAAGTGCTAGTCTACAAAATCTGAAACAACACTGGAGATATTTTTGTCAAATTAAGTGCTGCACAACAGAACATCACAGATGTAAGATATTACTTTAATACATTATTATTGTTATTATTATTATTATTATTATTATTATTATTATTATTCAGTTGTATTCAACATGATCTTTTTCCCATTTCATGAGTTCATATTAATCAAGCTTTTGTTTTGGCATTTCTGTATGTTTTTGATGGTAGTTTCTCACCTCTGGATAAGCAGTTTGCTACATGTCCCAGTGTGATTATTTCATATATATATATATATATATATATTAGTCTGTATGTGCTGCATGCTTCAGAGTGCACTGCTCACTGTCATCTACTACACACACATACACACCCAGAGCAAGTGTGATACTCATGATGAGGTGTTTTTAGTGTATGAGCGGCTGGCTTCACACATTCATACTGAAGCACGCAGCACAAGCAGATTATATTTTTATTTTATTAAATCACAGAATTTTAAATCACTACCACATCGGGTGCAAATTAATTAAAAAAAATAAAATAAATCTGTGGTTCGGCCATTGTTGTTGTCTAACATTTACAACTGAAATGTTTTTGTAGTTAAGACTGCAACAGTGTTGGAATAAAAAAAAAAAAAGAAATAAAAAAGCACTTTATCAATACATGTAACAAAAACCTTGTCAGCGACACAATCAAACAGTTTTTTATACTACTAAATTTTCCAGGACAAATAAGTTTTTGCAGGATATTAAGGTGTTTTTCTCATTTTCCATTACTTTTCCATGACTGGAAAACTGTATTGCAAAATTCCAGGTTTTCCAGGATTTCCAGAATGCGTAAGAACGCTGTAACATCCCGTGTGTGCTGGTGAGATGTCAACTGAATCTGCTTTCCCAGCGATCGCTGATGTAATTGTAGGTTGGGATGAAACAAGGAGACCAGCAGATCAACTGTTCTTGTTTTCATGTAGTAGTTTAACACACTATCACGGTGCATGCAGAAAACATATTGTTTATTTATAGAGAAACGCTTCAACACTGATTACACTAAGCCTGCTTTCTCTTCATTTATGTCGCCCTTCTTCTCTGACATGGACAAGACATGACAGCGCCCTCTAGCGGCGGATGGCTGTATAGACAGCCTTTTCAAAGTCTGCTAGCATGGTTACTGAACACTAGGGGTGTAAATATTTGCTCAGACGATGATTCGATTCGATTCCGATTATTTCCCTTACGATTATGATGCATCATGGAATCTGAAATTTGGCCACGATTCGATTCAATTCGATTATATTGGAACGATTCTTGCTATTTTCCAAAATATAATGGAAGCACAAATGTAACAGTGCTCACAACATACAACATAGTGAGAATACTCAGACATCAGGTTTTACATTCACAGCACATTTATTTTGAAGTGCTCTTTTAACCAAAGTAGAACCAGAATTAGAATGTTTGAATTGAGGATCCACTGTTGAACTCTAAAACAAAAATGTAATGTAATGCAATGTAAAATTACTCCACTTCAGACATTATGCTTTATAACATGAGCACATAAAGCTCATATTTTGGTAAGTTCTTTGTACTTACCATACAGTGTCAAACAAAAGCAAAGTGCAAAGGTGACAATACACCAGTAAACAAGAAAAAAATACCCACAGGGCTGCCAGTGAGAACAACATTCAGAAACTCACAATAGCACAAGTACAGTAACAGGTCTTTCCAACTTCTTAAAATGTGGCTTATCATTTGGAACCAGATCAAGGGAGTTGTCATTCAAAGCTAAGTGTCAACACAATGCCTTTGTTTCTTTCCCAGGATTGATTTCAGAAAAACTAACTGATCCACGTGCTCTGGAGTGAGAGTACTTCTTTGTGCATTAACAATGTCTCCAGCAATACTGAAGACACGTTCTACTGGCACACTAGTGCCTGGTATACACAAGTAGCGTTTTGCTAAAGTGGAGAGCAAGGGGAACTTGAATTCATACTTTTCCACCATTCCAAACCATTCAACAGGAGAGAATCCTTCTCTTGATACTTTTTGAACTCTTTAGCAGCAATATCTCTGGAAGTCTTAACAGTCTCTGAGGTTAATTGGAAGAACTCATCACCAAATAGGTCATCTAGTGCCTTGGAATTCTTTCTTGGAACAGGAGCATCATCTTGTTCTGGCTCTTTGGAAATAAAACATACAATGATTGTGACTTTGAATTATGCTGTGAGCAGGGTAAATGAAAATAATAATAAAAATAAAAAAAAACATTTTTTTATAATAATAATAATAATAATAATAATATTTTTAGAATTAAAACATGTTTTTCCAAGTTTTTTGCTACTAGAAAAAACTAATCTGAATACTAACATGTCAGGTCACTTTGTGACACCTGTGATTGAGAGGTAGAGTGGGCACAGGCTTCGGCAGATGTGGAGTGGGCACAGACTTCAGTAGTCATCTAATATATAATGTTGTTGAATATTAAATATATTTCAATACAAGTTTATTAAGATTATGTTTCCAGTGATGTTTCACTATCTTTTCTGACAGGCCTACATAAATTAACAATTTATCACATTAAAATGGTAGCATCTACTTACTTTTCTCTCTCTAAGACCAGCTGCCTCTGATGTCACAATCTCGTAGGTCAGGGTCCTCTCTTCTTAACTCAAAAAGGGCAACTTCTTAAAGCGAGGGTCAAGGGCTGACGCAACATGGAGTACATCCTGTACATCGTCATAGCGGTGCTTTAGGTCTTTTACCATTATTGACTTCATCTCGGCGATGAGAGGAGACTCGCCATGCTTGTCCTTAGAAGTTTGCTGACAGCACGCCTTATGCCTTTGCTTAATATGGTTAGCCATTATTTTCCTTGTATTTAATTCCTGATCGGCATATTTTGCATATTGCAACCGTTTTGTCCAAAAAGCTGCCCTTCTTTCTAAATCCACAATCCAATCTGGATGCAGAAAAACAAAGTATACTCTGGCCTTTATGTACTATATTTCAAGTCTTCTGAAGCAATGTGAAGAACAAATCATAATTTAAGTCTTCAATCGCTGATAATCTTTCACTCTGCCATTGACCTAAAGTTTAATTTGCACTTCTGCATAATCAGATTTGACACACGAAGGCATATCACACCATGCTTGAAATAAATCAGGTCATAAGTCATTGATTCTCGTGTGTTTCTTAACCATGTGAAAATTTGAGATTTGAGAGCTAAGGTCAAGGGGCAAGATCTTCAAAAGATTGTTAAAAGAGTCTTAAATTTAGTAATTAAAAGTTTGAAAAAAAGGACAAAATTGATGTTTGAAAATCTGAACTTTTCCTTTAATAAAGATTATTTTTTATGTAAATGAATCAAATAAGTACAGTGTGGCGATGTATGAAAGTTAAGCAGCCATAATAAAGGATTTCCAAGGACAGGCAATCCAGAACCAAATCAAAATGCAAAACATTTGACAATGCACCAATTCCTGTTTTCATACTTTTTGTTTGGGTTTTGGTACTTAGCTCCTTGTCTGCTGCCAGATGGAAGCCTCTTGTTCCAAAACCAAAGATTGAGCCATACGTACTATACATACATTGGCTGATTTGATATCAGCTTCAGGAATGCCTGCCGTCGCTCTCTGCCAGGCCATGAATATCTGATTCAGCAAGCATGAAGAATCCAGATTAACTCCGGCGAGACTTAATGGTGACTACAGCTTTGTAAAATATACAGCAGAATAACATGCATTAACATGTCTCCTCGCCCCGTCATTTAATCTAATACTGCATCCACTGGAATCACTCCTTCAGGGTATAATAAGATAGACAGAGAGAGCGAGAGATAAAGACAGATAAAGAGAGAGAGAGAAAGGCTGAAAGGAAGACTGAAAGCAAAGGGAAATGCAGATGACAAATTCCCTGTACTATAAACTTGGCACCTGCTGTTGTGCCCATGCATTTAGCTTAATTCTTTCCCCAGAAGAACTATAGGGCCACAGATTGGATTTGGAGGAATCAATTTTTAGCTCAGATATTTTCAGTGTGATGAATGTCAACATTAGGTGGAATTAAAAGTCAGGAAGCAGTCAAGTGATACACTGCTTTCTTGAGGCATTGAGGCAGGAATACTAGTGCAAAGTGATGTCGTCATAACATTTCTCAACCACAACGGCAACAAAAGCGCTTGACTGTGATGATGGATTCCTAGTTTGCTATAAGGAGTCTTCCCACAGACATGCCTAGTAGATTACTCCACTCTTTGGCTTTCTCAAATCAAATATCAAAAACAAAATGTTGTTTAAGAATGTCATTTCACAAGGAGTTGCTGTCAATACACTGGTGGCAAAGATCGAAGGGCCCTTTGTAGGTCACACAGTGACAGTGACCTCCTTAAAGACTAATCTCCCACTCACTGCAGCACAACAATTTACAAAGCTGCCATGGCAACCGAGACACCTCATCCACCCCGTATCCGGTACTTAGCAGGCATACGTATTTAGCTTGGATTCCACTTTTCACCCCGGTGACTGGAAGCAAGGTCAGCCGAAAGATAAACATCGTACAGGTCTCGGTCTCAATGTTATGCAACGTTCCCGCTGAATTACCACTTGACATAAAGCAGATGCAAACAAATGAAGAACGCTTTTAAAGTCAGTGCTGGCTGCGCACATGCTGGCTTTCCGTCAAAGAGAGGCAGGCGAGATGCCAGTACATGTTTTGATAGCTCAGCGTGTGAGCTCTGCTTTGATTCTGCAGACAAATTAATGTGCTGGTGGAGTGCTTGAAGAATATCTATTATTCACAGGGTGGTGACCCGTCATTTGTTTTAGTGCCAGGATCTGATGAGCTTTTAGCACACGTAGTTGGGAGCGCAAACTTAACTGCACCTCACACTCTGCATCTGAGGACTTTATCCTCATGCGACACTGCGTCCACCTGTGTGGACACTGTGTTTTGTCTTTGTCACAGTTGTCACTGTGTTCATGCTATGCATAATTTAGTTTTATTTAAACTAACTGATCTCAGTTCAGGACACTCTGGGCTGTCAGTAAAGGGTTAAACTTTTGACACACCCAGTCATGTGACAAAACAACATGGCACCGATCTCAGCGGAGTTTGTTTTTGGGAGAAACGCCAGAAAAACTACAGTATATCTTGTAAGAAACCTCATTACGTTTTTTTCACTGAAGCCTGTTTGAGTAAAAAGACTAGTCTCTAGTTTTATCTGATATGCCATTTATCGCGAAACGGCACGCTGTTAAACCCAATGACCTTTTTTGCCCTTAGAAATCCTATATTCACTATGCATTATCACACTGAGAATCAATAGGTGCATCCAAAAGCTGAAAAATGTTGCTTTCAGAGGCTTTATATGATTATGGAGTTAGGATGATGGGTGCATTTCAAACTGTTCTGAGACCAGTGCAGAACGACAGCACACTGGAGGTTAAGTCATTCTCTAAATAGGGAACAAGGGAGCATTCTATAGCTTTCCTATGCAGCCAAGTGCATTCACTCCTAACATCCAATAAAAGTTCAGTTTCAGGTTGCAGATGATGTTCGCACCACCCAATATGGTTGGCAGACATGGGACAATGGTAATCAGTACTTAGATTCAGAATGTATAATGTATTATTTTATTTGAACATGTTTGGCAGTGATTGGACGATGCTGGCCATTAATTGTATCAGAATGAATTATGCTAATTTCTGATTGGTAAAATGCTTCAGCACTGGCTATCACTTGTTTGTTTGACAGTGCAAAGAGAGAACATCGAGATTTTGTTGCTAAAGTAGAAAACATTATTTGCCCACATTGCCCCCTACTGGGCAGGGAGAAGAATTTCTAGCAAAAAATGACTTAAATATTGATCGGTTTCTCACTCACACCTTTCATATCACTTCTGAAGATATGGATTAAAACACTGGAGTCGTATGGATTACTTTTATGCTGCCTTTGTGTGCTTCTTGGAACCCATTCACTTGCATTGCATGGACCTACAGAGCTGAAATGTTCTTCTAAAAATCATTATTTTTGTTCTGCAGAAGAAAAAAAGTCATACTCATCTGGGATGGAATGAGGGTGAGTAAATAATGAGTGAATTTTCATTTTTGGGTGAACTATCCCTTTTACATGTTAATTCTTTTCAAAAGTTTTCATGGCTGAACTATGTTGCAAAATCAACATAGAACTATATTTTGTAAAATCAAAATGAGTGCATTTATTTGTTTCCTGAGTTACTGTCAGTGGAAATAAGAATAAAAATTGACTTTCTCTGCACTACTTCAGAAAAGCAAAGAATATTTTACAAATAGTGGGCCTTTTTATTAAAACACAACAACCCTGTACAGACATGTTGGAGAAAGGTACATTTTTGTTTTTACTCGCCAGACTTTTGACATGACTTGTAAGCAAAATGCAACTGAAGTAGGCTACTTCACATATACAGTACATACACATTTACTAGCAAGTGGCTAATAAGACATTTTTCAGTCACATAGAGCAAAATTTGGTCACATATGTGAGTGATTTACTAGAAATGCAGAGGCCTGCACAAGGGGAAAGAAATTCTCTTGTTCATGAATCAATTATTACGTATATTTTTGCATTGAACTCAATGTAATAATTTACGTAAGAATGTTTTTTCAAACAATTTGTTATATATTTAAAAACTTCTGATTGCATATTAAAGTTCATAGCAAAAATGTATACATAATTGTAAATACAATTTTATTTCAGACTGACAGTGATAATTGGTATAGCATGCACCTTTAACTAGAAACGGTATATCTGTCAACTGACAGCACATCATGACAGACTGTAACAGGAACTTGCAGTGTAGAGAGATGTTTTGATTATAATGTGAGCAATCTAGTTAATCCGGTGTAACTGAAGCATTTTTGTCTTGATAAATCTTTCCAGCCCAACGACACCACAGTGACTGCTCGAATTTCTGCCTGCCTGGCGGACATCTCGGCCTGGATGAAGGAGCACCACCTGCAACTC
The DNA here is from genome assembly GCF_019703515.2 of Myxocyprinus asiaticus. Taxonomy (NCBI): domain Eukaryota; kingdom Metazoa; phylum Chordata; class Actinopteri; order Cypriniformes; family Catostomidae; genus Myxocyprinus; species Myxocyprinus asiaticus. The sequence continues at coordinate 10,265,620 of NC_059363.1, read as the reverse complement.
AACCCAGCCAAGACTGAACTCCTTGTCTTTCCAGCCAACCCTGCTGTTGAACACAACATCACCGTGCAGCTGGGTGCAACTACAGTAACGCCTTCCAAATCGGTCAGAAATCTAGGGGTAACCATCGACAACAGACTAAATTTCACAGACCACATCTCAAAGACTGCAAGATCATGTAGATTTACACTCTACAATATCAGGAAGATAAGACCCTTCCTCTCTGAACATGCCACACAACTGCTTGTCCAGTCACTTGTCATAACTAGACTGGACTACTGTAACACTCTCATTGCAGGCCTCCCTGCATGTGCAATTAGACCCCTCCAAATGATCCAGAATGCAGCAGCATGTCTGGTCTTTAATGAACCAAAGAGAGCACATGTTACACCACTCCTTGTCTCTCTCCACTGGCTGCCGGTTTATGCACGTGTCAAATTCAAGGCTCTGATGCTGGCATACAGAACAGTCACAGAGGCTGCTCCAGCATACCTAAAATCATTTCTGCAGAGCTACGCGCCCACTAGAAGCCTGCGGTCGGCTAAGGAACGTAGCCTTGTTGTACCAACACAAAGAGGCACCAAAACACTTTCCCGGACTTTCAGCTTCATCGTACCACGTTGGTGGAACGACCTTTCCAACTCCATCCATGAAGCTGTCTTCAAAAAACAACTAAAAACACATCTTTTCCATGAGCACTTAACCAGTCATTAAAAAAAAAAAAAATTCTGTTGCACTTTATTCTGTTTTGAATACTATTCTGATGCTAGTGATACTTTGTAATACAGCACTTTTCATACCACTGTCTCCTAAGATGATTCGCTTATGTTTTCCTCTTTTGAAAGTCGCTTTGGATAAAAGCATCTGCCAAATGAATAAATGTAAATGTAAATAAATTGTCTATCACTCTTTTTGACGTCAAGACAGCTACATAGTTAAATTGTTCCCTTTCGATTGTACAGACTGCTCGATTTGGATCTACAAGAGCAGCTGTCCCAGTTAAGCAATGAGCCAGAGCAGTGGAACGACCCTCCATCTGGAAAAAAAAAAACCTGTGAAAGGTCAATTACCATTTTTATAATGATGTGGATGGGGATTTGCTTGTTTGCAGCAACAACTAAGTTTAATTGCGCAGTTAATAACATGAAATGCCTTCCCAAAATGCACTGTGTTGGCAAACAAACCCCAGCCTCTGGATTCCAGGGGACGAGGCAGAGAAACAGACTGAGAATGCTAAAAGAGAAAGGGGAGAGGGGGACAGAAATACTACTTCAGAGGGGGCTGAGAACCCTGTCAAACTCCTTAAGCAAGTGTTGTTTATGTTTCAGCTGGTGAAATGCACAGTACACACACAGCAGTGTGAGAATCAGGAAGCTTTTAAAAACTACTGTGAGCTAAAAACAGAAAACGCACAATTTGGTGCCCTGCCTCTTCATTTTCGTAAGATTAAAGCAACTGCTGCATCTAGAGCGGGTGGCCTCAAAGGCGTCAACTCTACCATACACCGCTATAAACTGAGCTCTGAGCTCCAACGTTTCAGCAATGAATAAACACATAGAGCATGTTTGTGTGTGTGCCGTCATGTGGTTCGTGTTGATATGCAGAAATTGCTTTAATTTTGAGAGAAGTCAGTAATTTCCCTCAGGTGCCCGCCTCAGGCCTCGTGGCGGTGTGTAGGCCTCGGGAGTGCTCTGAGATTAAGGCCTTACAGTTGGCACATTAGCTGCTAAATGAATCCTGCTCTGTCACTGGTAACAGGGCCACCTAGCAGTCAAACACATTTTACTTTACTCCTCCTTCCTGACTGCTTAAGTATTCCATTCATTACACATACTGACACAGGTTTACCTATCAATCTAAATGGGGACATCCCTTTAACTTTGACATATTTGTTTTTTTTATTTTTGGCCGTTTATCAATACAGATAATGTAGAGGACAAGAAACGACAGGGAGGGGGAACGTGTTGCAAGTCAGACTTGAATTCACGTCACTTACATGAGCATCAAGGCTCAACATATCAGAACACATGCTTTTACTGCTAGACTATGAGACTAGACTACAAGAGTGCGTGTACATGTGCAGAGTGTGTACAGTGCTGTGCGCATGCATCAAGCGCGAGGAAGTGTAATCGAGCTTCAAAGCATGATGCGCCTAGGAAACTGCAGATGGTAAAATTTATAGAGAAAAAGGAGTTACATTTTGGTCAGTTCTCACCCAAAACTGATCATATCGCTTCAGAAGACATAGATTAAGAGATTCCAGATTTTCCAGTTAACTTTGGGGGAGATTTGTTTTTGGCAAATTAGTACTCGTTTTGTAAAAATCCTACAGGTCAAATACACCTACCTATAAGTTTACCATTCTTAAAATGTATGGTGCTGTAAGTTAACCTTAACTCTAAACTTAAAATACACTTTTGCAGTTTTTAGAAGTAAATAAAGAATGTATTCAGTCTCTATGAACCATTTTTACTTTAATAAGACTATTTTGTTTCACGAGATTTAGCTAACTTTGGGGTATCCAAAACTACAATATATCTAGGTTACAAAAACACACTTGGGTGGGCAAATTTGAACCCCATCAAAACTCCAAATCAGCTCCGTGATGTTTTGAGTACAGGGTGTTAAGTTACCCATCAGCAGAACGCCACAGGAGGGAGTTGTGTTGTTTTCTCTCTTTGCTGCATGCCAATACATGCTAGTGGAGCGTGAAAACAACTGCGTCCACTTAAACAGTCCTTCTTATTCCCTCCCTTCTGTCTTTAAATCCCTAAACGAGGATTGTGGGTGGTGTGGCAGAGCCGAGCACACATCAGCCGAATGGGATCAAACACTGCGGAGACACTTTACTTGTGTGGGCACCGGTCTGTCTCATCCCCTCTGGGTCACGCCCTTCTCATAATGACCCTTATCCTATTTTGTCCTTCATAAGCCAGCAGATAAGTGACTAGTGCATGTGTTCTTTATGGGCCACTAACAGTTTTGTCACGCATGAGTAGAGCTTAAAACAGTCATGCGCGCTTGCTCTTTTCTTCCCTCCACTACTGCGTGCACATTCATATTCACAAGGTGAACAATCCTTTTCTTGACTTCATTAAAACAAATAGTTCAACCAAAAAGGAAAATTCCGTCATCATTTATGCACCCTCATGTTGTTAAATTCTTCTGTGGAACAATGTCAAAAAATTACATTTTTATTAAGGGGCAATATGTGCCCCCTGGAATTGATTTTCAGAGGCATGTTTGCCATTATGAGGGGATTTTTTATGAGGGGATTAACCACATTAAAACACTGCATCATATTTTCAAGTAAAATACATTTTCAATATATTAAAATTAATTTTCTGTAGAGTTGATCGAATTATTTAGTAAATAGGTTGTTACCTTTAAAACAAATCAGCATCAACTCATATATTCTATAATAATATACAGTATTTAAATAGGCCTAGAAAAAAGAGATGATACAAACAAATCAGAAGAATTCATTACAGGGCATTTTTTTGTCCCCACATTTTGAATTTTGGGGGAATTTTTGCCCTGAGTTAATTTCTGTAGAATGTCTTGGTAGCTCTTTTCCATATAATAAAAGTGAATGGGGACTGGGTCAGTCGAGTTTCAAAGTTACAAAAAATCTCAATAGAAGTATCATAAAGCTATCCTAAATGTAGTTAATATGACTCATACACTATATATAAAGCAATATGATAGCTTTGTTTGATGAAAAGACTGACATTTGGGTTGTTATTTACTGATAATTTTCCCCTCTTCCAGATCTCTGAAATGGGAAACGTTTCAATTGACAACAAAAACAGAGTACCAATGGCATTTGATGCCAAATGCAATTGGCTCTTGCGTGTCTCATTACCAAACGTCATTATCAAACGGTGTATATTTGAAGATGGCTACTTGATGGCTTTAAGCTGTCACACAAATCTATCGTGTACCTTCACAAGACTTGAAATATGGCGAATATGACAAGTCGTAGAAACTACTTTTATGGTACACAGTTGTGGTGCTATTTTTTTTTTTTTTTTTTTTGGCATTTTGGAGCTAGACAGACCCAGTTCTTATTCACTTTTATTATATGGAAAAGAGCTGCAAGGACATTCTTCAAAAATATTTTTCTTTTGTGTTCTGCAGAAGAAGAAATCATATGGCTTTAGATTAACATAAGGGGAAATAAATGATGACAGAATTTCATTTTTGGGCAAACTTTCCTTTTAACACTCATTGTATAGATGCCCATAATGTAATGCATGGCAATAAAAGAGCTGTCAGGCACAGATGCACCCTCTTGTTTTTTTATTTTTGGGTCTGCTCCTTAAAATGGGCTGGTGTATTGAGGTGGATGAATAATTCAATGGCTCTTTAAAACATGGAGTAAGTTCTTTAGTGACACCCACTCTAAAGGATCTCTGGACCTCTTCCTTCCTCCTGCTTCCTTTCGCTTTCCTGGCTGGGGCTTGCCATTGCCATGGCAACCACTCACATTTCGCATACTTGAGAACAGTATATCATGCTTCGGCCAGGGCTAAAACATGAAATAGTACTCTGTGCTTAGTCGTGTCTTTCAGAGCCGTTGTTAACAGCCAGTAATAGAAACCAGAAGCACTGTGGCTACTATATGCACAGACCACTATTTGAAGCTTTGGCAATGACGGAGTTCTCTGATACACGTGTGAGCAACACACACACACTTGTTGAAAGCAGGTGGGGTAGTATTATAATACACTGCCTCTGACTTCAGAGTGTATTTATAGAAGTTACTGAGAAGAAGAAAGATGCTAAAAAAAGGTGCAGTTTATGAAGGAGACAAGGGCTAGTTGTCACACTTTTTACTCCAATGAATATTTCTCAAGGTGGGTTTAGTTTTGAAAGTCAGTTTCTATATAGGTAGTGCATATACCTTAAAGTCTTGGCTACAAAAAAGCTATTGAATATTTCCACCAATATAGCCCAGGAAAAAGAGACAATAGATTCACTGCCACTGAACAGCCCAATATTGGCTTTACAGCAAGATTCAAACAGTAAAAAATGATGGAACACAAAACAACTCATGAAGCAACAGACATGTAAACAGTAACATACAAAAATATCAAAACCTTGTTGTGGCCAACAAATATTGTAATAAATAAATTTTATATATTTACAGCACATGTACCACAACAAAAAATGTGACAACTGTTCCTAACATTCATGAAGAATACCCTTGTCCTGAGAACAACTTCAACCCAACATTTAGGCTAAAAACTACCTTTATTATATAGTTGACACTTGCATTAGTGTATGCTAGTGTGGCTTTGTTGTGTTTATCGAACAGCTATAGCTAAATTTAGTATTTTGTTTCTACAAAGAGATAGGTAGGTCCATTACTAAAAGTCTAAAAATACACATTTTTTAAGAATAAGCGACCCGTGGCTATTTTTCCAGTTTTTTAACTCAAACCATTAGCATATAATGCAACAAGGGATGCTGAAGTCAAATGATTTTAGTAATAGACCTAGCAAAAAATAATGACGCTGACACATCTCTATGTTTTTTTTGTTTTTGTTTTTTGACCCAACTGACAGGTCACAGGCTCATTGATGTGCGAGGGGAGTGAAGGCTAGCCCATCTGGTCCGATCCCACAGAAGAGCTACTATAGCAAAAATTGCTGATAAACTTAATGCTGGCCATGATAGAAAGGTGTCAGAACACTGTAAATTGCAGCTTGCTTCGTATGGGTCTGCATAGCCGCAGACCAGTCAGAGTGCCCATGCTGACCCCTGTCCACCACCGAAAGCACCTACAATGGGCATGTAAGCGTCAGAACTGGACCATGGAGCAATGGAAGAAGGTGGCCTGGTCTGATGAATCACGTTTTCTTTTAGATCATGTGGATGACCGGGTGTGTGTGTCATTTACCTGGGGAAGAGATGGTTGCAGGATGCACTATGGGAAGAAAGCAGGTGGAGGGAGTGTGATGCTCTGGGCAATGTTCTGCTGGGAAACCTTTGGTCCTGGCATTCATGTGGATCTTACTTTGACATGTACCACCTACCTAAAGATTGTTGCAGACCATGTACACCCCTTCATGGCAACGGTATTCCCTGATGGCAGTGGCCTCTTTCAGCAGGATAATGCACCCTGCCACACTGCAAAAATTGTTCAGGAATGGTTTGAGGAACATGACAAAGAGTTCAAGGTGTTGACTTGGCCTCCAAATTCCCCAGATCTCAATCCAATTGAGCATCTATGGGATGTGCTGGACCAACATGTCCGATCCATCGAGGCCCCACCTCGCAACTTACAGGACTTAAAGGATCTGCTGCTAACATCTTGGTGCCAGATACCACAGGACACCTTCAGAGGTCTTGTGGAGTCCATGCCACGACGGGTCATAGCTGTTTTGGCGGCACGAGGGGGACCTACACGATATTAGGCAGGTGGTATTAATGTGGCTGATCGGTGTATATATACAGTATATATCTCAGTAACTGTAGGTTTTAAGTCAAGTTCAATTACACCAATGGTATATACTAGCCGGTCACTACTTTAACAGGGTAAATAGCAAAGTGTAACGGACAAACACATTTCTGAAAATGACTCCAAAAGCCTCCTAAGCCTGGCTGAGCCAATGTTCTGAGGTCAGTAGATTGTGTAGTTCACTGTATGACTGTCACACTCAAATCCACTTCCAACTGACCTTAGAACCACTGTGAGCAGCCAGAGAGAAAGGGGGGTAAGAAATACGATGTGACCCCGAGCGAAGACCTTGAAGCCAGGGATGGTTTATTTGTTTTGCCATTTTCAGTAAAGTGAACATAAAACAGTGCAAGACATTTTTGAAGGGCATATCATGCGTCTCTTGTACCAGCGTGAAGTGTAATACATGTTTTATCTCCGATCATGCACGCGGAACAGCCGCACAAATCTTTTCAGTCACACCTACGTAGCAAAACCACCAAACCGATGGCTGGTGGAGCGGCATGATTAATAAGTGCAGAAAGCATTACAATGGCAGCCTTCAATACACTTTACACATTCCACAGAGCAATTAGCATGAGCTATGCCTCTTGACGATTTCAATTTGCTCAGCAAGACGCAACACCCACAAAACATCGTCTGAGAGACAGACAAGAAAACAATGCGGAAAGCAGACGCTCTGCCGTCAGTCTCAGAGATGAGCGCTTGCTGCTGGCTCTGAAGACCAAAGACTTTCTCCTGATTAATGTCTCTCGAGCTATTCTTTCTAATCTCTGTCTATCTCCCTCTTTATATCTCTCTTTCTCATCTCCAAATTGCAAGATTAAATCAGTTGGATGTGACAATCTAGACATAATTATTAGTGCTTACTAAAACAGATATTATTATTACTTCATTTATTAGTTCATACTTGCATGCATGCATTAAATGCATCAATTTACTACTACTATTACTCTTCTCCTCAAACCCATTGCACCCCCTTTCTTTTTCACTGTCACTTAATTTTATCGTCTACACTTGCTTGAAAAAAAAAATTGATTTTCTTTTCATCTGAGTTACACAATGCCTTACTCCCTCAGTTAAACTACAGTGAGTTGGAGAAAGAGAAGACTGGATGGAGGGATGGAGAGATAGATAAACAAACATCTTATGATGGAGGTCTGGCCCAGAGAGAATAAATGTATATTCAAATTTTCATGTCAGACGATGACAGCCAATATATTGTGTATAAAGTAGGGATCAAAAGTCTACAATTTAAGAAATTTGTGTTTTTTCTGAACTCAAGGCAAAGCATGACAGTGGTGTGCGAGTGGTGTGCCTGCGAACCAACAAGCTACAAAACTGATAAAATAACTCAACGTAACATCAAGTTTTTATTTTTCAAGCAACAACTGTGAAAAGAGTTTGCTCGCCAAAACAGCTGAAATCGAGAACGAGATGGCTCGTACTCAGAAGAATAAGGCCACAGCTCACCATCTGTGTCTGCTAAAGGCAAGATTAGCCAAACTGAAGAGAGAGCTCATCACTCCTAAAGGAGGCAGAGGAGGAGGCACTGGAGAGGGTTTTGATTAGGCAAAAAGCGGTGATGCTCGAATAGGTTTCGTGGGTTTCCCGTCAGTGGGCAAATCTACTCTTCTGAGTAACCTAGCTGGCGTGTACTCTGAGGTAGCTGCTTATGAGTTCACCACATTGACAACTGTTCCAGGTGTCATCTGTTATAAAGGAGCCAAGATCCAGCTTCTGGATCTCCCAGGTATCACTGAGGGAGCCAAAGATGGAAAGTGTTGAGGACACTTGCCACCTCATTCTGATTATCTGGGATGTTCTGAAGACTCTAGGACACAAGAAGCTCATTGAGCAAGTTGGAGGGGTTCGGTATCCTTCTCCAAGAAACCACCAAATATCGGCTTCAAGAAAAAAGACAAGGGTGGAATCAACTTTACTGCCACTTACACCCAAAGTGAACTGGACACTGAGACAGTGCACAGCATCCTTTCAGAGTGTAAGATCCACAATGCAGATGTAATCTTACGGGTTTATATCCCGTGCATTTATGTCCTCAAAAAATCAGCCAGATCTCCATTGAGGAGCTGGACATTATCTACAAAATCCCTCATTGTGTGCCAATCTCAGCTCACCACAGCTGGAACTTTGACGATCTGTTAGAAATGATCTGGGGCTACCTGCATCTAGTGCGCATTTACACAATACCAAAAGGACAGCTTCCTTATGTTGAATTATAGCTGGAAATAAACCTGGTAAATAACTAAATAAATAAAAATAAAATAAAATAAATAAATAAACATTATGATGTAAAATGACAGAGTAATATGTAAGATTCTGCAGTATATCTAAGGCAATAATCCAATCTAACTAAATAGGTGATATTGATGTTAACTCCTTGGTACAAAAGGTCAGATTTCCTTGCTTTCACTGAAGCACAAGATGCTCTTTGGAACATTATCAAATCATGCTAGGATAACATGGAAAAATCAGGTTTTGCACAAAATTGTGAAGTCCATGTCAGCTTGAGTGCATACTGTCATTATAGAAAAAGAATGACAAACAGAATTCATGCACATTTTTTAATTCAACTTTTCACTTGTTTTTAATTAGTGTGCTGGTTGTATAATTTGAAATGAAAAATGTTGCATTTAAAGAGAAAAATGCTAAACAGAAGCATTATATCTAGCGGTCTCAGACTTTTAAACCCCACTGTACTCTGTATACTGAATATTGAGAAATGATTGCCGTGGATTTCGGCTGATTTGTTCAGACGCGGTCACACTGCAGGCAAAATACAGTCATCGCACAATCGTGAATTTTGCGTGATAGACTTCCGGTGGCTGAGAATTTCCTGATGCTGATTTCACCTCAAGTTCAAGTTTGGTGAACTTTGACAGGCGAAATTGCCATGTTGACCAATAGGAAGTTGTTTGGTTTGGTTTGGTAGAGACCTCTGTGTGGCAGGTGCTTTGTACACAACCTTATAATGGACAAGGATATAATTTTAGTGGTGAGTTTCTTTTTAACTTGAGTTTCACTGAGTATAAAGTGCTGCATTAAAAAAGGCTGCTTGACAATTATATTTTTGCTGGTTTCACACGCACTCAACATCCGCCCACTCCATATTCGCCTGCGGAATTTCACCGTGAGAAGGTATGTGTGAGCACGCCTTTAGAGATGAGGTTTCCCCTGATGCTTCTCACCAATGCTCTGAGGTGTGCAGCTGTTAGAGCGGACCCCCCATGGTTAGCCGAGTGACACAGGCAGAGATGAACACATTTCAATGCGAATTCTTTAGTCACTCATCTGACTCATGTAGGTTCAAAGCAGCCGGCGTAGTGTGGAAAGAGTGAATGACTAAAATGCTTCAGATAAATAATATTCCACCCATCTCTACAGAAAGCAGGTAATGTCACCACCGTGAAACACCGTTTTATTTCATTCTTTTTCTCAAAATTTTTTTAACCCTCTCTTTGTTTCTTTCTTTCAATCAATTGGTCTAAAGACAGGAAGTAATGCAGAAGAATGTGACACAGCAGCTCTCACAGAAACCATTTATCAGCTGTGAAATCTAAATAATGTCAGGTGAACAACTGAACACAAGGAACATAATATCATTCATCAGGGGTGGGATAATGACGTCATCTTTAACAAGTGACATTATCGATAACTCCGACTTAACAGTAAGGGGGATGCTAGGCTATGATGCAAGGATGGAGAGTGCACATATAGAAACACACATACAGGTGCATCTCAATAAATTAGAATGTCGTGGAAAAGTTCATTTATTTCAGTAATTCAACTCAAATTGTGAAACTCATGTATTAAATAAATTCAATGCACACAGACTGAAGTAGTTTAAGTCTTTGGTTCTTTTAATTGTGATGATTTTGGCTCACATTTAACAAAAACCCACCAATTCACTATCTCAAAATATTAGAATATGGTGACATGCCAATCAGCTAATCAACTCAAAACACCTGCAAAGGTTTCCTGAGCCTTCAAAATGGTCTCTCAGTTTGGTTCACTAGGCTACACAATCATGGGGAAGACTGCTGATCTGACAGTTGTCCAGAAAACAATCATTGACACCCTTCACAAGGAGGGTAAGCCACAAACATTCATTGCCAAAGAAGCTGGCTGTTCACAGAGTGCTGTATCCAAGCATGTTAACAGAAAGTTGAGTGGAAGGAAAAAGTGTGGAAGAAAAAGATGCACAACCAACCGAGAGAACCACAGCCTTATGAGGATTGTCAAGCAAAATCGATTCAAGAATTTGGGTGAACTTCACAAGGAATGGACTGAGGCTGGTGTCAAGGCATCAAGAGCTACCACACACAGACGTGTCAAGGAATTTGGCTACAGTTATCGTATTCCTCTTGTTAAGCCACTCCTGAACCACAGACAACGTCAGAGGCGTCTTACCTGGGCTAAGGAGAAGAACTGGACTGTTGCCCAGTGGTCCAAAATCCTCTTTTCAGATGAGAGCAAGTTTTGTATTTCATTTGGAAACCAAGGTCCTAGAGTCTGGAGGAAGGGTGGAGAAGCTCATAGCCCAAGTTGCTTGAAGTCCAGTGTTAAGTTTCCACAGTCTGTGATGATTTGGGGTGCAATGTCATCTGCTGGTGTTGGTCCATTGTGTATTTTGAAAACCAAAGTCACTGCACCTGTTTACCAAGAAATTTTGGAGCACTTCATGCTTCCTTCTGCTGACCAGCTTTTTAAAGATGCTGATTTCATTTTCCAGCAGGATTTGGCACCTGCCCACACTGCCAAAAGCACCAAAAGTTGGTTAAATGACCATGGTGTTGGTATGCTTGACTGGCCAGCAAACTCACCAGACCTGAACCCCATAGAGAATCTATGGGGTATTGTCAAGAGGAAAATGAGAAACAAGAGACCAAAAAATGCAGATGAGCTGAAGGCCACTGTCAAAGAAACCTGGGCTTCCATACCACCTCAGCAGTGCCACAAACTGATCACCTCCATGCCACGCCGAATTGAGGCAGTAATTAAAGCAAAAGGAGCCCCTACCAAGTATTGAGTACATATACAGTAAATGAACATACTTTCCAGAAGGCCAACAATTCACTAAAAAAGTTTTTTTTTATTGGTCTTATGATGTATTCTAATATTTTGAGATAGTGAATTGGTGGGTTTTTGTTAAATGTGAGCCAAAATCATCACAATTAAAAGAACCAAAGACTTAAACTACTTCAGTCTGTGTGCATTGAATTTATTTAATACACGAGTTTCACAATTTGAGTTGAATTACTGAAATAAATGAACTTTTCCACGACATTCTAATTTATTGAGATGCACCTGTACATGAAAGTACATACCCCCACACTTATGCTTACAATAGACATGGCTACATACTGAAGACAGTTTTGTTATGTCCATTCTGATACAACTCTTGCAGAACAAAGAGGAGGTAAAGGGAAAACATGCAAGACAGAGAGAGAAGGAAATACAGGAAGGAGCAGCGCTCTCATTCTAGCACACACTTCTAGGCATTGAGAATAATAAGGTTTGAAAAGCATTACAGAAAGAGTTTCACAGCTCCGTCCAACACTGACTGCCTTTCTTCTCGGCAAGCAAGTGACATAGCCCCTAAATTTCAAACTGTTTAGGCTAGAAAAAAAATACTGAGACGTATCTTGCTGTAATTCATCAGAATTTTAAAAACAAAAGAAAATGTTAACTTGTCCGCATGATAAATTTAAATGGCTGGTGGAAATTTTTTGTTAATTTTGTATTTCCATTTTGTTTTCTAGATACAGAATAATTGCTTCTTAAAAGTGATGTAACATGAGTTACAGGCTTTTGAGAGTTATCAAAAGCTTTGAGTGTATTTTATCTGGCTCCAATAGCTCAGAAACATAAATCAGTCTCTAGTGAACACAAATTCAGGGGCTAGCCAAGGGTCTTAATTCACTAAACATTGGGAAACTGATGACTCATTAACCTGCAACCTGACTATGAGGTTGCATATTAAAACACATCAACAAAATCATTGTATTAAAGACAATATCTTACATTTTCAAACATACATATATTAACGAATAAAAAATACAAAGAAGTGTGCTGTTTTAATGTTATAACAACTCTACTTTAAAGTTTGCAGGATTGTTTCCCTTTCATGCACATTATAGATGGACAATACATACTTTCTCCATTCTTACTAACAAAATTTATTTTAAAGAGAATATAATGGTTTGACTTCATTAATTTAAACGTGTTCGTTGTCTGGTGACATAAGAAACTTAAATTCATGACTACATCTCCGGTAAGTGAACATGGTGAGCAGCTAAATTTCTAGGGAGTGAAAGTTTCTGTGCACTGGAATGATTTTGAGAATGGGACTTCACGAAGTGGGCTACTTTGGCTTTGATCAGAACTAGCTTTGTTAGCGGTGCAAAAACAGACAAAATAACTTGACATATTTTGTTCAAAATGTGAACTAGATATTAAATTCTAGTTTACAGAACTGCTGTATCATAGCAATGTTACACTTAAATCGAGTATTTGTGTTTACATTTGTGTTGTCAAAATCACACACAACAACGTATTGTTATGTGTGATATTGCTTTATTTTAGCATGGCTGGAAAGCTGTATTGATCAGCATTCAGGATTGAAACAGCTTGTTTTATATTTCTTGTTACACTTATAATCACTGGTCTGTGATATGCCTACTTTCGTCAATTCTCCAACAGAAACACAGTTTATGTTCAACACTATTTCTAAACATGGCACGGCTTTCTCCAGGTTTTGAACTTCAGAGGCACTACTCAACATGAAGAGGCAGATGAAATAGAGGAAAGAGCAAAAGAGAGGAAAAAGGGGGGTTTGTTTGGATCGTTTTTCATGGAGGGTCAAAAGGACTTCCACAATCCCCAAATCAATCCCGACCTACTGGTTACTGGGCGAGACCTGAGAAGTGCTTGGCTTCGAGAAAGAGAGAGAGAGAGAGAGAGAGAGAGAGAGAGAGAGAGAGAGAGAGAGAGAGAGCGAGAGCGAGCAGTGATGAGTTGTTCTGCAGTGAAATTGAAAGGTAAGTCTCACTGGTAATCCCTTGTTAAATAGTTCTCAGTCCAACTTCACTTGGCCTTTGTGTGTTTCTGTGTTTGTCTTTTCTGTCAGGAAAAATGCTGTTCAAACTGCAATAAGAGGAGTTTGAACAGCACAATGCTAATACACACCCCCATTGTGTAGGGTAAGTGCACAAATTTAGTATAAGTCCTTGTCAGAACCAGAACTTATGGTGGAGTGGTGCTATCAGAAGCTGAACCAGCAGCTGACATTTTGACCAGACCTTGTGGTAGAAAAGTTAAGATGTTATATTAAGATATACATCTTTATTGAACCTTAAAGGAATACAGTAGTTCATCCAAAAAATTAAAATGTCATTCTTAACCCATTTGACTTTTCTTCTGCAAAACACCAAATTTATTATTTTAAAGAATGTTGTGATCATTGTTTTCTATACAATAGCAGTTGAAAGTGACTCAATTTAAAGCTTAAAAAATGCAACTTGTGGGTCAAGTTTTCTGAAGGCATCCAATCACTTTGTATGACGAACAGACCAAAGTTGTTATTCACTCTCAAATCAAATCATTGATCAACTCATGTATACAGAGCCCAAATCAAATATGGTGACATGTCAATAATGTCAAACCTCAATTGTTCTTGCTTGTCTCATGACCAAATGTCATGATGTCATGACACAAGAACCAATGAGGTTTGATGTTACTGACCTGTCGCCATATTTGTTTTGACTGCTTTAAGCTTTGAAATGAATCACTGAAATGAATCAACTGCTCCATAACTGTGACATTCTTTAAAACATCTTCTTTTATGTTCTGCAGAAATCAGTCAGTTATGGAGGTTTGGAACAATATGAGGGTGAGTAAATAATGACAGAATTTGGGTGAATTAAACTGGGTGAATCCCCTAGAGAGGATCGCCCCCAATCAGGGTTCGAAACTACAACATTTGAATTACCAGCCCTTTAGCCACTGCGCTACACTAACATCCAATCGGCTTTTTAACTGGCTAAGGACAAGTGAAGAGGTTTCCAGTAGGCTTAAAATCAATCACAGCCATTTAACAACCTAAAACTAAACTTAAAAAAAAAAAAAGAAAGCAATGAATTGCTTTCAGTTTGTCTGCTAGCATTGTGCAATAATCCAGAGCTCTGCACCATCACCGCTATGCAGACACCAGTGCTAGCAGACAAACAGAAAGCAATTCATTGCTATGGTGCTTACTCAGCACATGATTAACTTTTGTTAGCAAAGCAAGGTGCAAAATTTGAAGGACCGTTATCTCTGAAGTGGAGCTGGCTTGCACTTTCTTCTTCTATCTTTGCTGAACATGTTTCACATCCATCTTCCACTTAAAAAGAATAGTTTTACCTTAATGACTTTTCGCTGTCTCTGGAAAACAGCTAATTACATCTAAGCATCTGAGAGCTACATTAATTACCATTTCAATAACCCTTTAATGGACACGGCCTTGAAAATCAGGAGAAGAGTTGTACTTAAATGTCATGCATATCTCAGAAGTTGTGTTTAAGAGCTGCGGGAATATAGCACAGCGTTGGGCACAGTACTGTACACATCCAGTGTGTGTTAGCACTTCTGAGATAAGCAGATGTCCCTCCTTCAAATGTGGCAGCAGTTGCAGGTGTATTGCTGTCACCTCCCCACGTGTCAGATAATATCACAGCCACAAAAGTGTTTACAAAACACGCCTGTTAACTGCCAATTACACCGAGCAAGTCACTGCCTGCACAGGCAAATCTACGCACCGTTCAAAAAGCCGGATTTCGAGAGGGTTTATTATGAATTTTCTCTGACACTGTGAGCATGTTTAAGAAGGTTATGTTGTTGCAAGCCTATATGAGAAAATATGTAAAAGGATAGTTTACCCAAATATGAATATTCTGTCATCATTTAATCACCCTCATGTTGTTACAAAACAGTATGACTTTCTTTCTTCCATGGAACACAAAAGGAGATGTTAGGCAATGTTAGTCTTCGACACCATTCACCATTCATAGTTGCATGGAAAAAAGTGAGTAAATGATGAAGAATTTTCATTTTTGAGTGAACTTACCAATTGTTTTTTTTTCTTCTAGGCCCTCATTCTAGAAACTTGCACACATCAGAAATGCATTAAATGGCACGGAGGATGTGTGTAAATAAACAAAGAGCAGAATAATGATCAGACAATGCACAGGCACAAATCAGGCTGTGAGAGAACAGGCAAAGCTTCTATGTCTTCTCGGCATAGGACTGCCTTGTGTGTCATCTTCGAGCCTCAGATGAAAAAAAAACATCAATCTACTGTTTTGGTGGCACGAGGGGGACCTACACAATATTAGGCAAGTATTAATATATCTATACATTTTCAAAGTTATTTATAATAACAGCTCGTGCACTGCACATCCATTAGTGAGCTGCTTTAAATGCCAAAAGGTTAATTCAATCTCTGATTACTGTGATTTACGCACATGAATCTAATCAAAAGTATACATGTAGAAGGAATCAAGCACATACTAATGAGAGATTTGAAAAAGGAAACTAAGAACATTGAGGCCATGTGATAATTACAGTATATTCAGAATGATGGACCATACACTGTGGCCGAACCAAACCATCAGTCAGTGTCTCATACGTTTAGTGAGAATTGTTTTCCAGTGGAGTAAAATTAAATATAGATCACATTTTATGTGCAGTGAATAAGAATTCATTTTGGTGTCTAAAGGACTGCTTCCGGGCAAGTCAATAAATCAGTCACTTGTATCACTGGACCACAGTAGCCACTGGCCTCAAACTAGATAGAATTGTTAAAAGCAGGATTAGTTCCATTTATTAGTGTCTTTGCTTACAGAGTAAATTTCAGAGGTTGGAGCCGTAATCTAGCAGTTAGTGCACATGCTCCAGGCACGCTGTGTCATGGTGCTCATGCGGGAAATTCTGGTCCAGGATGTGTTGAGTGACTCCAGCCAGGGGCCGGTTGCATAAAACTGTTTTAGACTAGTCTTAAAAGCTAGTTGTCTAATATTTTGGTCTTAACTTTTTCAGACAGTTACTTGCAAAACCATTGCAATTTCTTGTGTTTTATTTTTTATTTTTTTATTATTTGGGTTAATATCAAAACATATTTTCATTAGAATCAATTTTGAAGCATTGTATTCTTCAAATTAGCAAATATTTTCAGCGAAGTAAAACTGTGTTGAGTGCCCACTAAAGTTGTTAAGTGTCTTTTTTTTTTTTATTTAAGAATTGAGGCGGTTTCAAAAGCAAAGGGAGGCCCTACCCTGTATTAGTATAGTGTTCCTAATAAAGTGCTCAGTGAGTGTATATTTGAATAAATCCAACAAAAAAATTGTTTTCAGTGTAACTCATTTACATTTACATTTATTCATTTAGCAAATGTTTTTATCCAAAGCGACTAAAGTCAACAATATATTCAGTATTGCACTGCCATGTTCTCAAAGTGGCTGGAGTAGTATAGATGATAGCACTGAAGAAAGAGATAGAATGGTCTAAATGTCTGTGCTGAGTTTGGTGGATGCAGCTCGAAAGCTCTAGGAGTTACAGTTGATATAGTTTGGTCTTGGTTTAGGGATTTTGGGAAAACCTTAAACCATGTTTGTAGAATTATATTATGTTGGCTTTGTCAAGCCACCATAATAAAAAAAAATCTTTACTTCCATAGGCAACTTGTGTGTTTCCTTGTGAATCTCACCACCACATTGCCAGGGTATTCTAGGTGTTTGCCAGGGCATTGCTATGTGGCTGTTGGTTGGTTGAGTGGTTGCTAGGCTAGGCTAAGTGTAAGCAATTATGATAGAAAGCACCACTTTAGCAAGCACCACTAATAATAAACTATTTGCAATAACACAGTGGGCTATGTTTATACTACTCTATTGGCCTTTTCATCCTCATTAATTATTTTTTTTGCTTTGAATAAAGTAAAAACACTATGACTGTTGTTTAAAGAATTGACATTTACTCTGTAAGTACTGGGACCAAGATCAGAAAGAAAAGTGCACGCCTCCCCATTCAATCCCCTACCTGCTGAGGCTAATGAGTAGAAAAAGGCATTTCATTACAGCATAATTAAATTAAGCAAGGAACCAGCCAAAAAGTCTAATTTTAAAAGGCTTGTTTCATCAATACAACTCTAAAATGGTTCTATACAAAACAATGAGGTCTCAGGCAAGTGAAAAGCACCTGTATTTAGAAACAAAGTTTAGGCCAGGACATTAACATCTGCCAGTGAATTCCACAGAAAACATTGTGTCCTTTTATTTATTTAGTATTCTTCGGGTACTTAAAATGTATGTTTGTTCAACAATAGAAAAAGGATTAAACAAAACTTAATCGTTTCACTCCAAAAAAAGTTACTTATTTCACTTTTGTAAAATACAGACTTTGTCTTCCAAAAACTGAAGCTTTTCCACGACTCGCTCTCCCCTCCTTTGCAATGTTGAAGTTATGCTTTCTGCTACACCTTTTACTATAGATGAAATCCAGAATACACATAAACAGGTCAAGTGACAACTGCACAGTTGTGATAAACAAGTCATACTCTGGAAGACAACTCATACAGAATGGATAACTGCAGAATGAGACAGACAGAGGGAACAACTGAAAGGTTTCCAGGAATCCAAATACCACACTGAAAAGGAGTGAGGAAAAATGGTCTCAGATTTGGAGCAGTTCTTTTTTATGGCACACAAACAAACGAAATAAACACCCACTCAGTTAATTCCTTTAGGAACTAGCCAGGTACTTGGATATGAGCCTTTTGTTGAAAGAAAGGCTTGTCTAAAGGGCATGCAAATAAACCAAGATCCCTTCTGGATGTAGCACTGAAGCGGGTAAAACAATAAAGAGCCCTTGTCAGTGGAACCGAACACACATTAACATGAACAAGAGGAGAGAAATAGGGAATGGCTCAAAGTATGTAAATACAGTAAGACATATGACTGTACCTTGTAGTAGGACTCCCTTGTTTTTTCTATAAAAAGGACTTCCTGGCCATATTGGAGGACTGGACATACTGTAAAGAAAAAATAGAGGAGAGAATGATCACAAAGTGACAAGAATAGATGATGTACAACTTATAAATGGACTTGGTGGGATAACTTTTTTTTTTTTTAAATGGACTGAACAACCAGGAAAACTGTGTCAGGTTTCGGTGCTCTCACTCAAGGAAGAAAATGACATGTTTATGTTTATTTATTTATATTACAGGTTTTGTAAAATGGCTGAAAACGGCCATTCGACTGTGCCTTCGATGAATGGGAGGTAAACTACAGTACAGTGCTGGCTTTCAGGAACAGAATTTGACTGTTTTCACATTTTTCTCACATATTAGTCAAATCATACTGATTTTTTCTGGTGATCATGGGTGTCCTTTGGAGAGGAGGGTCAAAAGGTCCTTCTCGGATAGTAGTTATGTTATGAGTCAGGATGTATGTACAAACTCAAGGACACCCAAGAAGAATGTAAGGTACAACAGATGTGTCACGGTCATGATAACAGAACATCATCCATGCGATTATCTAGTCAGCCAATCATGTGGCAGCAGTGCAGTGCATGAAATCATGCAGATACGGGTCAGGAGGTTCAGTTAACGTGCACATCAACCATCAGAATGGGGATAAAATGTGATCTCAGTGATTTGGACCGTGGCATAATTGTTGGTGCCAGATGGGCTGGTTTGAGTATTTCTGTAACTGCTGATCTTCTGGGATTTCCACACGCAACAGTCTCTAGAATTTACTCAGAATTGTGGCAAAAAAAAAAAAAGTGAGCAGCAGTTCTGTGGAAGGAAATACCTTGTTGATGAGAGACGTCAACAGAGAATGGCCAGACTGGTTTGAACAGACAAAGTCTACGGTAACTCAGATAACCGCTCTGTACAATTGTGGTGGGAAGAATAGCATCTCAGAGTGCTATTCTGTGATGCGGGTTGGCGCTGTTTTGGTGGCACGAGGGGGACCTACACAATATTAGGCAAGTATTAATATATCTATACATTTTCAAAGTTATCAAAAATCATGTTTTTGCTTTGTTTTGGGGTATGGAGTGTAGATTGATGTGAAAAATATCATTTAAAGCATAAGGCTGCAACATAAAATATGAAAAAAAGGGGTCTGAATACTTTCTGAATGCACTGTTTATAGTATATTAGGGGTGAATTGATTAAAACAAATTTTCTGCGATTCATCGCAATTAAATTATGGTACATGATACATTACAACAAACATTTAAAAAATCATCAGAAATATATTTAATTTATATTTGTCTCAAATAACTTGCAAGAAATTGGTTAGTAATTTATTTTAATTATTTAAATATGTACATGTTATATAAAAAATTAATACATTTAAAAAAAAATTATTTTTAAAATATTAATTAGACACATTATTACATGCGTTTATTTTAGATACAAGTATAAGTATACATGCCATAAAATCAGTGGACAATTTGGGCAAAATCTTCTGTTGTTTTCCAGTGGACTTCAATTCATATCAAACTTTATTGGCAAGAGAAACTTAAGTGTGCATTGCCAATGCATTATTAGACACTATACATACAGATATAAAAATACTTATGCTGAAGTTTAATTGCTGCTCTGGCTGCAGCTTGCTGAATGGCCACATCCTTCTCAGTCTCTATCGCACACATGCTGGGTCTCTCTCAGGCAGTTTAGCTTTTGAAACTGGTTCAGATGAAAATGAGTGAGCGTTTTCATGCGATGTAAAGAGATGCAGCAGCTTGCCCATATCACTTGCCTGTTTGTGGGTGAATTCTTCATTCTCCGTACAGTAAATCCGCTCCCTTGTTGATTATGCCCGTGGCATGCGTCATGCACAGTGAATAAGCGTGCACTGACTGCTTCACACAATCGGTTTCTTTGTTAGGATGTGCAGTTGATTCAAGCGAATACCTCCAGAAAATGTATATATGCCAGTGTTAACCAGAAAAAGTGGGGGAAAACATTGGTGAAGTTTCGCCCATTGTACAAAAGTGCCTGAGTTCGTTCCTGGCAGGCAGCAGATGTACTAACTTGCCAGGAACAACTCGGGACACCTTTCTCCTATCGTGTGAAATTTCAGTCAAAAGAGCCCACCAGGCTGCATAAATAGTTGAAAAAAATATATAAGGTAAACAAAATAAGTAAAAAGTAGAAGTGTAGCAACATTAACCCAACTGTAATAAGTAAAAGATGTTGAACAAATTGATGAGAATCTAGAGTGTTTCAAATATGATCAAAGTTCACAAAAACAGTCACGATTTTGGGAATTTGCAGAAACAGCCTTTTTTTTTTTTCACCCTCGCTCCTGCAATCTTTTTTCCTTAAAAGAGCCATGAATTTTCATGCTCCATTCATATAATATTCGCATTCAAACAGACTGATTATTTTTGACGGCATATTTGAAAGTCTCTGCCTATTTGTTTTGTGAAGGATTTGTGCAGAAATTTTTTATCCACCTTTCTTATTTTCTACAGCTCATTTTGATCAAAACATTTTTAATTTCAAAGGTTACAAAACCTTTTTATTTTTGTGGATTAACTGCTCAATTGCTGTCAGTTATCTGTTTGTCTACGATTCCTCATCCGTCTTGCTGTCTCTCCGTCAGACTCAGACACAAGCTTCATAATTCTCATCTGAAGCAGTCTAATCTTCAATTTAGCCCTCTATCCACTCTCTGTGCATGTGCAGACATTGTCTCTGTCATCTTCCCCTTCCTAATCTTCTTAAGAGTAAATTAACTAATTGACAATTAGAACAAATAGAGGTGGCACAGTCTCTTTGAGCACATTTGTCTACATGGTGTATTTAAAAGCCCAAGCTTTTAGAAGCAGCTGCTTTTGGCCAAAGACCTCTTCTGATGAAGGAGCATTCTATGGTTCGTGGCATATCTGAGCACAGACAGGCTGTGTGCCAAGGTGAATAAACAAACCACTGCCACTTCACATTTGCTAATCTCCGCTGTGCTGTCAGACTTCAGGTATCTGCCTTGACAATTGAGGATAATTTAGCATGAGAAGAAATGGAGCATCGCTACATTAATTACAGTGCTCCGTTAGAATGCGTTTTTTTTTTTCCTCCTTTTTCCCATTGAGAGTGATTAAAACATATCTCAGTGCAGCTCAGACACAACTTGAGATGAACATCTTCATTTGCATACTAGTCGCTTAGCAACCAAAACATCTCTAACTTTCAACTTTGAGAAGTCATTGCTTACCTTAAACCTTCATTAAGTATCACTACCAATGAAAATAAGCTACCAGTTATGAAATGTTTGTCCTTACTGCTTACAAAAATAACTTATTCCATCTAAAACGAAATATCATAAGTGAACAAAAGTGAATCTGGCTTGTGACATCAAACATGAGCTGCATGAGCTGATTTGAGTAGCTTAATTGCTTACAAAAAAAAAAAAACAACAAAAAAAAAACAACATGATCAGACAAAAATTGTACATTTTGCTTTATGACATTTCAGATTTCAACCACAGTGGTTTCCAATAAGTGGTACAAAGCGCTTGCACTGGAAAGTATCAAAACATATCGGAATGTACAAGAAATGGTAGCTTGTTTATTTCTCTTGTTTATAAAAAACAAAGTTCAAATTAATGTTATCACGAAATATCACGCATTAGGAGAGAAAATAATGAAGATGCTAAACAAAAACAAATACACAATAAACATCGGCAAAAGCTATTTTTTAGGATGTACCAATGGAAATCATAAGTGAATACACCTGCATGAGTTTTACACAACCTATATTATTTATTACTGCATTGTATCTAGCAAATTATTAATTAATTTGCATAAAACAAACTGCAAGGGGAGTCCATAAGTTAATTATATTATCTGTCATTTATAACAAGTTAATATTATTGAATAAAAAAAAATTAAATACATTTGCAAAATCATTGCTTCCCATCATCTTTCATGCTGACACACCCCTTCCAATGTCACATCTCTGCAATTCGGGTATCATCTGGAATTCAAAGTGTCCTGCTAGTAAATATGACTCTACTTAATCATTCATGTGCTCAGAACTTGTAATTTTAACGTTTCCAACTCCACTTGAAGGCTGTATAAATAACATAAAAGGAAAATAGTGAATTTGGCTTTGTGACTCCTACATTTACAATCCAACCAAAGTGTTACAGACAGAGCTTATATACTGCTAGAATTGGAACCTGTAATCTGTAATCTTAACCATTCCAAACGAAATTTACATAAGGGGAAAAAATGGTTGCATCAGAATTCATCCCTTACAACCATATTAGGCTTTAAATAAATTGTGAAGAGCTCTTGTGTTGATTCAAACAGTTTGCCGTAGCATGACCTGAAGGTATTCATGCCCCATGCTGCTAACAGACACATAGAGACTCTGTTGGTTAAAGTATGTAGGGGCAAGATCCCAGCGGGGCTGAGTTCACTATATGCCATACTGTATCTGTCTCTTTTTCTGTTTCTTATTCCTTCCCTTTAGCAGTCAAGACCAGTGTTTATATTCCTAACACACACATGCTTTATATCGGGTTACAGCTATGGTACGTGTTGCCATGGACACAGCATGCCTCATGATAGACGACCTAGGCCCTTTTTAATCAGCTGTAAGAACTGAACCAAAAAAGTGAGGGAAAGCTTTTATGATATTAAGTTATTTATTTGTTATTATGCGCCTTCCACTCTCTGAACATAATAAAAAGAAATGAGATCTCCTGCTGCAATTATTTGGCCTGTGGTTTTGCTAGTAAAATTTAACACATTCAGAGGAGGGAACAATCAAACAGCTGATCAATGAATTTAAGCCCATGAGCCCTGAAAGAGCTTTGTATCAAAAGCAGTTCTGGTTCTTAAGTAGAGAAATCAATGGCATTTACTAAGGCAAGCATCACTATTACTATTGTTCACACTAAGAGTAAGGGATTTGTACAAACCTTCCTTTGTGCTACAGACAGACATGAATGATACCTAAAACTGTGTGCCTTGTTAAGGACAGGTGTGCTACGATCTGATTTACGTTTATGCCGAGCAGATGATAAAACGGACAAAAAGGAGGGACTCAAAATCTAGGGACCAGAATTGAGTGAATATAATTTCCCCCTTCATTTTTTACTTAGGGATTTCATACGATTTTTCATAAAAGAGTTCAAAGCAATAAACCAGTTCAACCGGCTCCAAACTTTTACTTGGAAAAAAAAAGTATTTGAAAATCAGACAAAAAGACAAAGGTACAAGAATGTGAGAATTACTACTTTAAGTCTTTAATGAGGGAATGAACTACAATCGCAAGAAGCACTGCGAACAACGTAATTGAAGTTAATTAATGGAATAACATAAAACTATTATTTTGAAGTTGGTGATATGCAGTACAGAATCAACATATTCAAAGTACATTGCAAAATATTCAGATACATATACTGTAAATATATGAGTAGTTTGAGAGTGTACGGAGACCGACTTGGTTGTGTCATTCGTAGTGCTTCATGGAAGTGGACGGTTGCTGCTGGACTCTTTTTCTGTAGTTTGGTTGGCTATGATTCTCTGATTGGTGGATTTTCCCCCTCAGGCTCAAAGGTAATGTAGTGCTTCATCTGTTATAAGATATTGTTAATAATCAATTCCCTATGGAAAATTCTTTGACATTTTTACTTCAGGAACCAGACTGTTGCGCTTTATATCAAAGAGGAGAAAGCTCTTTTGATTTGCATTAGCAAGCAACCACCTAGCAACACCCTGGCAATCACCCACAACACACAATCATCGTGACAGCAAGTTTGCATGGGCAAGCACCACTCACATCTTATTCAGGATATATAAAAATCTAGTTAAATCTTGAGAAGTGGAGGGTGGTTACATCAAGGTAGAGGGTTTGGAAAGGCATAGAGCTACTATCTCTGCCTGAATCTGCATACCCCGGTAATCTAAGCAGAAAAGACCCCAGCCAAGTCCTACAAAACCCCTTTGAACCTTCTCTGTGGGACCATGGCTCGCTTTTTCAGCCAAAATACTTTTTAATCAAATGTTAATGCTAGCTAGGAGAGCCAAAACCTGTTTCATCAGGGCACTGATGGCACGTCTACAACCACTGGAGCATTTTCAAAAATGTTAACATTTCTGCTAATCACCAAACATCAATGGGGAAGAACATTCTTTGCCCTTGCTGGATCTTCTAACATGAAACACGTGTGCCAATGGCAGGAGTCTTGTTGGGAATACACCCCATTTATTTTAAATCCTGCACACTCTGTTTGCTCTGTTAATGCAAACACTCACACCTTTCAAGGAACAGCCATTTCCAATAGCGGATCTGTCCAATTCATTTTTCTTTTTTAAACAAAGCTTACCTCCTTTATCTTGATTCTATAATCTCATTTAAAATCCTATTGCCCACTACATTTTCCTTTTACCTCTAGAATCACAATCCGCTTTGACTAATCTAAGTCTAATTGGTGCCAGCACCGGTTCTCCCCAGTATGTTACTTATCGCCTTGAGGTTTTTAACTTTTCTCAGTGTGAAATCTGAAGCAGTACTTGCTAGGGCTCGAGACTCACAACAGAGGTATTCTCAGGGCAAGAGGGTTGCGAGCGTTACAAACAATAAGTGAAAGGAATTTTATAGCAGAATTCTGCAGACTTCCTAAATGCGTACAAATTCATTAACCCGAGAACATGCGGCTTTCTGGACTTGGAGTCGACTTGTAATGGCCAAGTTTTGTAAAAATCTGCTTATGCCATTCATTTATCCATATTTAAAGTGTTTCAGTTACACTCTAATGGTTTCAGGATGAGCAAGGAGGAGGCGGGAACCGCCAGAACAGTCAACATAAGTTTAATGACGTAAAAGAACTGAAACATAACATAAAACACATAGACGCACACACACACAGCGGCCGCGTGTCTCTCTCTCTCTCAAACTGGCGCTCACAGCTCGTCTTTATCCCCCTCCCGGCTGATTTGGTGACTCAGCGCCAGCCGTGCACCCTCACGGCCCGGCCACGCCCTACTCCTCCTCACATACACATTACTAAAAGGTGCATAAAATAAAGCATACTGCCATGCAGTTTCCTTAAATGTTTTCAGTACAATGGGGCACTTTTCTGTTTCATCATGATAATGCCCCTGCTCATGAGTCCAGGTCCATAAAGAAATGGTTTACTGAGATTGGTGTGGCAGAACTTGACTGACCTGATCAAAGCCCAGACCTGAAGCCTATTGAAAACCTTTAGGATGAATTGGAACAATGATTGCAAGGCAAAACTTAAATGTTGAACAAGCACATATGGGTGTGATCTTTAGGTGTCCACATACTTTTGGCCATGCAGTGTATTTATTGCCACCTTTAATGTGTATTTACAAGTGTATTTATATATAAAAGTGTATTTATAAAAGTACAAGTCAAAGAGATTAATCTGCACAAACAGGCAAATGAGAGCTTGAGGGTAGTGGTTGGAGAGCTAAGAAAATTAAGGCTCATGGAACCAGACAGAATATTTTCCATGAAACAAACCTCCAAAAGAACAAAAATACCTCAAAGAACAATAAATCTACACAGTCTTACTTCCACTGACTGCTTGGCACTACCCAAATAAGCCACAATCTTCCACAATGTCCTCTTTCTTTCTTTAATTGGTTCTTGGGGATACTTGGGAAGATTTTGATTTTAGATTGAAATAATTTGATTAGATTAAAATAATTAATTATTATTAGTGCATGTCTTACAATTTTTGGTGAATGACATGTAGCAAAATATATGTGCTATTTGGTGAGCTGTTTTTAGTATTATTATTATTATTATTATTATTATTATTATTATATTTAATTTAATAATATTAGTGACTTTAATCATATTCATGCTTATACTACAGTAAATGGTCCAAAATAATACAAAGTTAATATGAAGACCATTCTGGTTTGTGTAGATGAAGTGGTACTTGAGTTCCTGATGGGACCGTGGGGGTACACAAAAAAAAAAAAAAAAAAACATATATAAAAAGCACATTAAAATAAAACATGATTTTAAAATAAAATGTTTGTGAATAATAAATGAAGAGATCCTTACTTATGCCATGAGAACTAAACCCTCAAAATACTACAAGTGCCCCAAACGTTCTCTCTGAAGCATGCTCTTCTCAGCTCTACAGTAATCAAAGAGACATGTGACATTCATCCATTTGGGCTGCTGGAAAGCTAATATATCTCTGAAGTTTATTGGCAGTAGAAAGCTGGGCACCCATGGAGGGTTTCTGCGAGATATGGAAGCCCCATCACTTACATGGCAGCGGCCATTAGAGTAAGTGTGGAAAAGTGGGAGTGATCTTGTCATTTAATGTTACTGAGAAGACTTGAGGGCAGGGAAGTTGGGGTTTGGAGGCACGCAGACAAGCCTGGAAGCAGGGCTGTATAGTATATTTTCCTCCAGATTATTTTTAATTTGTCCTTTTAATTTAGTTCATGTTTTTTTTAGTTGACAATATAATTGTCAGTTTTATATTAAGTTTAGATTAATTTTGGATTTAGATGAGTTGTTTTATTGTTTACTAGGTTTAGTTTAGTTTTGTAATTGATATAATTTAAATATGTTTAATGAATAGTTCATTAAAGGAATAGTTCACCCAAAAATGAAAATTCTCTCATCATTTACTCACCCTCATGCCATCCCAGATGTGTATGACTTTCTTTCTTCTGCATAACACAAACAAAGATTTTTAGAAGAGTATCTCAGCTCTGAATGGGTGCCATAATTTTGGATCACAAAAATGCACATAAAGTCAGCATAAAAGTAATCTGTAAGACTCCAGTGGTTAATTAGATATCTTCTGATATGATAGGTGTGGGTGAGATAGAGATCAATATATAAGTCAGTTTTTACCATAAATTCTCCTTTCTGCCCAGTAGGGGGTGATATGCACGAAGAATGCAAATTACCAAAAACAAAAGAACGACTTAAATATTGAACTGTTTCTCACCCACACCTATCATATCGCTTCAGAAGAAATGGATTTAACCACTGCAATCTTATGGATAACTTTAATACTGTGTTTGTGCATTTTGGATCTTCAAAATGTTGGCACCCATTCACTTCAATTGTGAGGACCAACAGAGCTGAAATATTCTTCTAAAAATCTTTGTTTGTGTTCTGCAGAATAAAAAATTGGGATGGCCTGAGGGTGAGTAAATGATGAGAGAATTTTCATTTTTTGGGTGAACTATCCCTTTAAATTCTTTAGGGCCAGCTAGTGATTTTGATATTTAGTGGAATTTTCATGTTTAATGAAGGTGGGTTAAGTAAATGGAAATTCATTGAGTTTTCATTACGTTTTTGTTTTAATTTCCTTAACACAGTCTGAAAGTCCAGAGAGAAAGAGAGAGAGAGAGAGAAAGAAAGATAGAAAAAAAAAGAAAGAGAGAGAAGCTAAATAAAAACAAACACAATACCAGACTCAGGCTTTTCATGAGCTTGTTCATTGAATTGGTTTTCTTAGTAATGCATTTTTGCAATTGGGTTGAAATGACAACTATTAAATACGAGAACTAATGCCAGTCTTTGTGCATTCAGGGTGTATTCTTTCTTTCTTTTTCTTTGTGGACTTCTTTAGTTCAGAGACCCATTTAAAATTAATCTCCTAAAGCAACTGGACTGCCAGTTGCCATCTCCAATAATTCACGCACCTGCAAATTTTTATGAAGACAAAAGCAGGTACAGAAACCCTAAAATAGGTTCCAAGCCATCCACGGTTGCCATGGAGAGTTGCGTGTTTCCAGGGCGATAGTGTATATCTCAAGCGCTAATGTTCTGTCCTTTTGCCAGGCAACAAATAGCCCTGTGATGCAACTGCACCTGTCTCAGCTATGTGTTACCATGGAGGCGTTCCTGTTGCCATGGCGACCATCACGCTAATAACCTCACAAGGGCAAACACACACTGGTAAACTCCGAGGCCCAACTGTTCTTCCTGCGCTCTCTTTCTTGATGTCTCTCTCAAACTCTCTTAGTACTGTATGTTAAGGAATGTTCTTCTACCTGAGCTCACTTAACACAGCTTCTTTCCATTTCATAGAGAACTGAAAACATGGAAAAGGAATTTCCAGAGTTATATTATGCCTCAAAAATCTTGTAGAGATTTAAAAAATCCAGCGCTGGGAGCTGCGCAAGTTGGTTTGCAAAATAAAAAAATAAAAAAATATATATATATTTTTTTTTAATTAACAGCTCAGTGGGTGTCATTATGTCTATGCTAATCATAAATCAAACACAAAGTATTTTACATAAGGAATAATTGATGACAGACCGTTGAATTGTTTAAAAATAACGCAGACCCGAGGTAGTAATGCGGTCACGATGCGCAGCAGAGTGACCGTTACACCTCGGGTGTGCATTATTTTTTTTAATTCAATGGGCTGGAGTCAATTATTCCAATTATAACATGGTTACCACACCTTAAGACAACCTTCAGGGCTTTAACTCAAAACATTTTCAGGTTTTCATCCCTAAAATGCTCTTATAAGAGGATCTACTTTCTTTCGCCACAGATTCAGCGTCTTGCTTAAATACAGTCTGAGCCTTCGTTGCTAATTCGAAAACGTCACTTCAGAAATAACAACGGAGGATTGCGAGGCTTGCGCTGCTTTACTCGAAGACTTACTGGAGTAATAAGGTAGTGCGTTTGTGCGTGTGTGAGTTAGTGTGTGTGTGTGTATGTGAGTTAGTGTGTGTGTGTGTGTGTCTGTGTGAGTGTGAGAGAGTTTGTGTATGAGTTTGTATTTGAGGGATCGAAAGAGAGAAACTGAGAAAATGAGATATCTCGCTTCTGGGATTACCTTTTTTTGTTGCAGCTCTCGTCAGAAGTAACATCGCTTCAAAATAGCCAAGATGCATGTCACCATATTCCCATTGTAAACCTTAATAACTTTTTTTTCATCCTCACTGTAATTACAATAATGATTTTTTTTCTTCCTTTTTAATTGGGGGTTGAACTATGAACTGGACATGTTCTTGAAAGGTTTCGTGAAATTCACACAAGTGGGCATAAAAGGATAAAATAAAATGCTTTAAAAGTGAATATTAAAAGAATATTGCCTCTTTATATCAAAGCCCCACCACAAAGACAGTGAACAAGGTTGGACACATGGCCATCTACAGGTACTGATGACATCACCAGAACAGACTTTTCCTTCATCCCATCTGTCCACCTGATCAACATAT
The DNA here is from genome assembly GCF_019703515.2 of Myxocyprinus asiaticus. Lineage (NCBI taxonomy): Eukaryota > Metazoa > Chordata > Actinopteri > Cypriniformes > Catostomidae > Myxocyprinus > Myxocyprinus asiaticus. The sequence goes on along the minus strand of NC_059363.1, from coordinate 10,235,892 downwards.
GGATGTCTTCAATAACAACAATGAAAGTCGCCTCCTCATTACAGCTTGCAGCAGATTCTTTAACTCTCTTTAGTCTTTATAGTTGCTGCGATTTCTAAAACAGCAAAAGCATAAGAGTGGTGTGTTAAAAAATGAGCAGGAAAGGACGAGTGTGTCAGTCTATGACTCAGCTGATTCGTGTGAACCTTAGGAATGCTATAAAAAGCTTAATTCTGCTTCCTGGGAGCCGCAGTGGCCAAATAAACACTTTATTACACACTGCTACACGCAGATTCGCCATCTGGCCTGAGAGAGAGAGGAAGCAAAGCCTGTGTGTGCGCCCAACACTACAGTGCTATCTTTGCAACCTTACACACACCTTACACTATCAGAGAAGAGGGGAGGTTACGTTATGAATATAATCAGCTTGGATTATGCATATTAACTAGATGACATAACGTTTGCCCAGTAGTCCTAACTGATTTGATGAAAAGCACGAAAATGGGCACAGGAATATCTCTTACCGTATGCATGTCCGTTCAGACCAGTGACGATGCAAACCATTTGGCAACAGCTTCTAACAGGTCTTTAAGTCACAATTTTTTTTCTTTGCACCATGGTCAAGCAAAACTTTCATAAAAACCTTTACAAGAATGATTATTTCCCCCCCAAAAAGTGAGGTGGATTAACTTCTAAACCGTTTATAAAATGCTTAAGAGTTCTAAAAACAATGCAAAACTTTGAGCTTCACTCAAAGCGCTCATGAACATTATGGGTTATTTCTCACCAAAACCTATCGTGTGCCTTTAGAGGACCTCAAATATGATGCTATATGAGTCGCATAGACTTTTTTTTTTATAATACCTTTGGTTATATTTAAAGCTTTTTAAAACTCTCTTTCAACTACTATTGTATTGAAATGATGGCCCGCAATATTCATTAAAACATCTACTTCTGGGTTGCGGAGAAGAAAGAAAGACATATTGGTTTGAGACAACATTAGGGTGAGTACATTATGAGAATTTGTATTTTTGGGTAAACTATTCCTTTAATAGAGAAAAAAGTGAAACCCTTATGGGTTCTTTAAAGCAGCACTACAAAGATGGTTTTCTTAAAGGTGCACTCAGTAAGATTTTAGCTGATTCTTACTCATCCCATCGGTCCTAGTAGTACTTGTGGTTTTGGACTCTACTTTCTGTGTTTTTCCCCATCTCATACTACACACATCCCAACTATGGACATTGTTGTGCACTGGACTGTGACCATACAGCCGTGACTCAATCACGAGCTCTCTGCCGACTGTAGACTGCCGTGTTCTTGCGATTGGTGTTGATGTTATGCCGTTTATTCGTTATTGCTTCTGTGAGAGCTACAGGACGTAGGTAGCGGTTTGTTTCATGACTCCTTCTTGTTTGGACATTTTATCTTTTTACTTGCACTCATTCTGTTTGGACTGTCTGTTGGATCACACTCCTGCTAATACCAATTCTCAGGACTATATTGTTGACTCTGGCTCCATTGTTGACTGTAGTAAGTATATTATGTTTGTTGTTATATTGATAGGTTTAATTGTTTTGTTTACATGTACTTTTATGTTTGAGCATTGGCTAAAAACGCTATATAAAGTAAACATGTCATTATTATTATTATTATTATTGTTATTATTGTTATTATCATTATTAGTGGCAGTAACTCAGTCAATTGCATGACACAGTGTCAGGTTCCGTCAACATGGCAGCATGGCCAAGCACATTTATATCATCTCCCAGACCAGGTCTGCTTTTCCATCTCTATGACCTTAGAAGACTGGATGGCAGATAATTTTCTTAAATCAAACGTTTGAGAAATCTTGTCAATTGGCCCCAAATTCTTGGTTCCTTCTCATCATCTACTTTGCCTTAACATTGATGGTGTTCTGGTTAGGTCTTTACCCATTATACACAACCTGGGTGTGCTATTCAAACTCTCACTGTCTTGATGACCACAAAAGTCAATCTGTTAAATCTTGTTTCTTTCATCTCCACAATATTGCCTGATTGCTCTCCTCTTTAAGCATTAAATACACTGGTACAGTTATCCGTGCCTTTATAATTTCTCATTTAGACTATTGTAACTATCTCTTTATTGGTTTACCTGCAAAAGTGCTTCATCAATTACAACTTGTTCAAATCTCTGCTGCTGGTGTTCTTACACGTAACATCAGCTCACATTACTCTTATCATCCACCAAATGCATTGGCTCCCAGTTTCTTATCACATATAGTTTAACATACTTGTCTTAGTTTTAAGGCCTTTTATGGATTATTCTGACTCCTTAATCATACAGTCTATATGTTTAGATTTGGTTTATATGTTTGTTTGCTTTTTTGTTTTTACATGATTGTTTTCCATTGCCTTTGCTCTGTGCACCATCTTTTTCCTAACTTGTGATTTCTGTCTATGCTATGTGAAGCGTCCTTGAAAGGCGCTATATAAATTAAAATGATCATTATTATTATGCTTGTTGTTCTGAAGAGGTGTAAGCTAGAGGGACCGTCCTCTGTGATTTCCACTTCCCACAGGGCCTCAGTGTCTCTGAACACCTGGTGCTAATGACCGGCCTAGTGTGGTTACCACACAACATTATCACTGAAACACAACAGACTGCAACACTGAAAACAGAAGTTTTCAGAACCAGGATATTTTCATAACCTTAGAATAAAATAACACCAATTATCGTTCCATGTTTTCTTCTCAGCCCGCAGGAAAATATTATTGCTCAAAGGCTGATCATTCATAGCACAGAAAACTTGGAGATCTCAGTGATGTTTTATTTAAGAATTAATTGCTGTCTCAGATGTTGTCATCGCTTTTAAGCAAAAGCCTTCATTTGCTCTCTGTTTAATCTCACTGCTGCCTAGGAGAACCAATTGAGATATTAAAGCAATCTCATTTGTTATTGTTTATCTAATAAGGAAGAAAACGTATGTATTAGCATTAGATATCTTGACAGTTATGTGAGGATTTTCACTCAATATTATGCGGTGCAGAGTTTGGCAGATGGTGCAATTTCACCTCCTGCACACAAGTGTCTTGAGAAAAGTCTTTTTTTTTTTTTTTTAAGAAATAACCTTATTCAGCATCTGTTTGTTGAGCTGTGAGGTTTTATCGCCTTGATGAGGCTGCAATGTGCTTGCAGTTTGCCTTAACTGCTGAACGGAAAAATGTCATGTGACATAACAGTACCCTAAAACATCCGAGCATGGCACCCTTCTCTGCCTCACTCTTTAATCAACCCACTACACCTGAAACCCACTCCCTTTCCAATGTCCTCCTAGAGCTGTCTGATTTAATTCAATCTCTTTAAAAACATCCATCTCCATTTCCCCATTCTAGCCACTGAGCTGGCCGCCAATTTGTTCCATATCCTTTGTTAAGGATGATATGCCAGTTTGGTTTTTACAGTAAAGCAATAATTCTGTCTTGCACAGTCGAGTGGCTTGGAGCATGCAGACCTGTTAACTGGATCAAAATGAAATGGAGCAGAGCAGGAGCCACTCAGAACTCAACGCCGGTTGTCTCGCTCTGACAGCCCTACTCAGCTCGCCACCGCCCATGGGTTCCACTGCTAACTGATACCACCAGGGACATAAGATACAGGCTTTTGCATGAAAATATTATGCACAAAAATGGCTTTACAATTTAGTGAATTCATCTCAGAGAAAGAGAGAGAGAGAGATGAGGTTAAAAGGTCAGAATGTCCAGTGAGCTGTGTGTCTACCTTTGATATGCCTGAGGAGAGGTGGGTGGCATAGTGAACACCTGGGAATAGGGATGATAAGGCGTCTTCTTTAGTGCCTGGATGAGATTCTGCCTGTACTCTGGGTCTATGCACCACAGGGAGCCCTTTCCGATACTCTGTGGATGGAAAAAAGGAACACAAACACATACAGTCAGGACAGAAAAATCTGTTAAATGTGTCAAGAGACAACAATGAAGACTAGAGCATCCAAGGACAGCCTGGCAAAACAGGGCAACATTTTTTAGCTGAACTCTACTCTCTGTCTGGCAGGGAAAATCTGATGTTTGTGGGTCTCTGGCTTTACCTGTTTGCTCAGATCAAGTACCTGCTATTCAGGAGAGTGGATTTCAACTCCCTATGGTCCTTGGCTATTCGACTGTACATGCCTTTATGTTCATTATTTTTTATATCTGAAACATCAAGTATAGGAATCATGCATATTCAATGATGAAAATGTACTGTACCTGTGCATGTAAATATATATATATATATATATATATATATATATATATATATATATATATATATATATAAGTTTTTTTTTTTTTTTTGTCTTAGCAGTCTACTGGTCACCTCAGATAAAAAAAAAGGGGGGGGGCGCTGACTTGATTTGAAACAAAGGCCCTGTTTACACCTGGTATTAGGATGTGTTTTGGGTGATCTGATCACAAGTGTACATGCCAGACACACCAGCGTTTACATATGATCATAATATGCGTCTCTTTTGACCACTTGTGCTCAGATTTCGAGGGGATCTCATGATGACATTATGTCAGTATATTAGTGCATGGTAATAAAGCTCAAAAAAGTAAAAGAAAAAGAATGTGCTAATCATTTCTCTTAATCATACTCAGATAAAATACAAGCGCAAACATGACATATAGAGCAGAACTGTCAGTTATCTTAGTGGAATACATGTTTTAACTGCGCTTCAGATGTTAATACATGCATTCGCTTTTTTGAAATTTTCCTGCTGGATAGTTATTTCCTTTTAAAGCCGCACGTAAAATTTAAACACAGCGGTTGATTGAAAGGTGAGTAGGTGGTGCCGTGCTGCTGTTTGAACGCATTGGAATGGATGTGCGTTTACACTATGAGACCAATCTGCTCACATGCATTTTTGACCACTTTCAACCACCTCAGATCCCGCTTGGAAATCATTTACACCAGTCTAATGCTGTCTGGTTTCAAATGGCTTGTCCAAAATGCATCTTAACAACATGTGTAAATGGGCCTAACAGGACTGTAAAGGTTGCAGTTGCTGTCTCCCGTGTTGCAATTCAGTGCCAAGAGCGAAAGTCATTATATGAGTTGTGAGTTGGCAGTGTGAATAAACACGTCTTACTATTGCATTGTCTTTACTGGTTGCATGAAAAAAAACTAACATAAATCACGACCAAAGTAGTCTGATTCATGTACAAATGACTCTTATGAGCTTTTTTTTTTTTTTTTTTTAAATAAGTCCAAAAAATAAACACCCATTTATTGAAACAGACTAACCTTAATTAATCAGTTTGAGGGGTTAGTGAATTAACAAATGACTCACTTTAATGTTTATATGACAATGTGTACTTAAAGATATATACGTTCACAAAAGAGCGATGTTGTAATAAATGGTTTAATAATAATAATAATACTAAAAACAAATTTTTTTTTAAATGTGTTTATTGTAGTAAAGAAGACCAATTATGGGGGGAGGTGTTCTGTAGGAAACACTGCAGCATAATATTTGCAGTTCGAAACTGGCTTGAAAATACAAAACATACCCACTACTGCACTAACTATCCACCACATTCAATCAAAACAGCCTGAATTAATTCAAAATTTGCATTTAAAATATTATGAAATACGCTTTCTTACATGGAAAGCACAATTTTGTTATGAGGCTGAATTGTTAAGTTAATGATTTGTACTGACTGCAAGATAAGACCAATGCAGCAGGGGAAGAATTGAGAACCTGACCACCTGCATCACCTTGACCTCTGTATTGGCCAACAGTTGATGTTAACCAATTAAATGAAGAAGAAGAAAAAAAAGAAGTAATAAATGCATTAGAACCACAAGAAGTGCAAAATTCAGCACAGATGTCTGTACATGCACGCTACAGACCACTTAGATAAACTCAGCATTTTAAAACAGCTCGGTGGGAGAACGCTCCTGGTATATAAATTAGCTCTGCTGACAGATCTTGCTGAAAATGAGAAAACAGCAAAATGCCACTTTTAAAGTGATGTCAGGAGAAAATTAGTTGAGCTCATTAGTATAGACTGCAATCAGTGTCATGTTATTGAGCCCCCATTTTTCAGTTTCGGAGTTATTCCTTTTATACTGTCAAAGATTTACACAACTCAGCAGAGAAGAGACAATCAACCAAGGCAAAAGAAGTTTAGACTATCAAAGTGCTTTTTTTAAAGTGTAAGCCACTTCCATTCAGTTAGGCACTTCAAAGCAGCAGACAGCGTGTGTTGTTTTGTTGATCAGACTGTGTGTTCTCATTGAATCAATAGTCATGACCTTCAGATAACTGTCAGAGTGTCATAATGTGTGCCCTGAGGTAATTCCTGCACTGGTCTCTTGACTGCATATCAAATATTCAAACTTTGTAATTCTCAACTAATAACACAAACGGCAGCTTTTGCTGTTGTAGGATGTCTTTTGTTTTTAACTAAAACCATTGAAATCTGACTTCCCTGCTGACTGCTGTTAATCACTTTTGGTTAATTGAGTGTTTTTTGGATGTGGCTAAAATATCTTTAGCAATACCAGATTCCCTCGACAACTATAACTCATTCTATTGATCGCTGCAAACCCCAGAGCAAGTGCTCTGCTCTTTACTCACAGTATTTGGCTTCTGTGGAAAGATCTGTACCAGCACAAGTCAAACAATTCAAATACCAAGTATTTTAGCAATCAAAATAAACAGCACATTTCTTTGACTCACAACATAATGTAAAAGCACCTACTTCTGTGATACATTCAAAAAAATTCAAATATCTAATGGATAAAGGACACTTAATTATTATTAATAATATTTGGAATTTATTTTTTAAATTAAATTTGAAATCATATAATTAAACTTAAATATTATTTGAAATAACCCAAAATTTAAATCTAAATTAAGTATTAATAAGGTATTAATAATGATTTAAGAAAACATGAAATTGATAATAAACTGCTACAAATATTACTATTATAAACAATAAATATTATTTACTGATAATTATATTTATATAAATAATTAGAATTATTATTATAATTTTTATTTTATTTCATTATTCTTACTATTATTAAAATTATAATAATTTTTGTAATAATAGCATAGCAAGGCTATAGAACATTGCATCATACATACGTAATATTTTCAGGGAAAAGTCTTTCCTGGCGAAGAAAACCATTTCCTTCCGAAAGCAGAGAATGCATTTTTTCTTAGCACAGACTGACATTCTCCACCTAATTAAGCTGTCAACTTTCCATCAGCATGTTTTAAAGCCATACCTGGACCAACCACAAAGATGAATCGCACCATGAAATTCATCATTAAATGGCCCGTCCACTAGATGTGAATGCTCAGATGTAAATGAAAATTAGGGGAATTAAAAGGAAGAGGAAGGCGAGGGCAATTGAAAGTATAGGAATTGGTAAAGAAAAAAACATATATTCAGTAAGTTATTTAAAGGACAGAAAAAAATAAGGAAAACAATGAAAAATTTATCATCCCCCCCTTCAAACATTACCAAGATGCTAAAATAACTAAAAAAGGCTGGTGTATTGGCATCTTTGTCTCTTGGTAACAAACAAATGTGTGAGATTAAACAAAGACAATCAATTCTAATTACCACAGCATCATAAATTGTAGGGCAGAAGCCCTGCAGGAAAATCTACTATTGCTGAACCAAGTGAGGCTAGCTTCTCGAGAATGTTGCTTTCTGACAGTTGCAAGAGAAAAGAAAAGTTTAATGGCGGGTTAAAGCCAAAATATCAGTTAATTTAACGAAATAAGGAGTGGTTATGAATACACCAGATATATCTGAACTCTCTTTATATTTGTGTGTAGATATAAAGGGATAGTTCACCCAAAATTGAAAATTCTGTAATCATTTACTCTGTAAAGTCATTCCCTCATGTCAATTAAAACCAGTGTGACTTCCTTTCTTACATGGAACACAAAAGGAGATGTTAGGCTAAATGTTGTCTTGTTCACCATTCACTTTTATTGTATGGAATGAAGATGCAATGAAACTGAATGGTGACTGAAGCTAACATTCTAACATATCCTTTTGTGTTCCACAGAATAAAGTCATAGATATTTTGAACGACATGATGGTAATAAGATGATGACACAATTTTCATTTTAAGAACTACATCTTTAAGCAGACAATAAAGCTGCTATCAGCCATCTTGAAAGGATGTGATATGTGATCATCAAAGCATTCAGAGTATCAGATTATTCATATATGCTACATAGAGAAGGGGCTGCTCTGGTCTATCTCTCCAAATGTTCTGTAATCAGGAGAAATCAATAGGTTTCAGAGCACTTTGCCTCAGATTTATCTCCATCTCCTGACAGCTGCTATGTCCGTCTGAAGGCCAACTCAATGGCACCAGCCAATAGAGTCTCCAATCAGAGAGAGGGGGTGAAAAAGAGAGAGCAGAGCCAGGGAAAAGGGGGCAAAAACACTTGGATTACACTGGTCTCCTAGGCAACAGGCAATGGTGGAGTATATAAAGACTGTTTGATAGTCTTTGCAGAGAGATCTTTCACTCTCTCTAAGAAGCATGGGCCTCTGAAGATGCTATATTCCATTATAAGCAGTAGTTAATCCTATCAGTTCCCGAACAAAATGAAAGGCCTGCTATAATGAACCACCCCCTCCTCGCTACCCAACTGTCCACAACTTTAAAAATGTGAAGAAATGAACCAAGGGGAAATTTAAGACCCAAAGTCATGTTCTGAAGCCATAGGAAATGAGAAATGGCCACTATCTCAATTCTGCAATATTTTATTTTACAAAATACCTTGGTTTCTTTTAAGTTGTGCTTCATGCTTAGTGCAGAAGCATACATTACGCAAGTACGTGTAAGCAGATGTAAGCGCTTGGCCAACGCAAGGTCCGGGTGAACATAGATAATGTGCATTCTTGCGTTACTGTGGAGGTAACAAACATCAGTATTCAAGGGGGCGAAAGAGTTACCTTCAAAAGTCTGTGCCATTTAACTGGACATGTTATCATTCAGGTAAGTTGCTATCAGCATATTGACTTTACCTTTCGTGTTCAGCAATATTCTCTTCAAACTGTTGCTCCGCCATGACAGTAGCTAACTTGAAAAAGAAAACTCACCACAGACGTGAATATTTTAAACTAATGTCGCTATATCGCTCCTTGTGGCAACGTTGAGAGTGCAGCACCTATTTGTGTTGTGTTACGAATTCCAGTCTGACACATTTTGGAATACATAACCAAGCTTGAGTAGCTGAAGTATCTGCGTTCACGTACTTGCGTAAACTATGTTTTGGCCTTTAGGGATACTTCAAAAAAGAATACTTCAATAACACAGTGAATCTGACATCTTCCCGAGTTACCTAGTTACAGTGGTATAAAGCTACCGCTTTTACTCACGTTGGTGATGAAATCGAACTGTGGTTCAGACTCAAATAATATGATGTGAACAGAGACCAGTGGGGAAAGGGGGAGGAAATTAACTTGGTTTCGGACCAAGCAATCGAACCAAGTGTAAAAGCACCCTACAGTAAGTGTTTGGATTTTTATGTGGTGGATGATAGAACATGCGATCCCCTAGACTTACACTGAAAGAGTAATCTGAGACATATCAAGGGATCAGAGTATAAAGCTTGAGCTCATTTGACTTGGTTAAGTAGGTAACCACCCAAACACCCTAGCAGCCACCTAGCAATGCACTAACAACCAGCCAGAATGCCCTAGCAACCCTATAGCAATGCCATGCCAACCACCCTAGCATTGTGGCTGTGATTTTGTACAATCATGCACTACTTACATTTCCTTCAGACAATGTAAAAATCTAGTTTATTATTACTGTTGCTTTTGCAATTTTATTACCGGTGAAAACAAAAATATGACAGGTAGAAGAGGAGGAAACAAGATTCAAACAATATGTCCGGATTATGCATACTGACTGAAAAATCCCTCTACTTCTGCAGAAAACTTATTGTCAGCTTGCTTCCATATTCAGCGATCACTTCAACCGCATAGTGTGCTGATTTCATATATTGAGTGCCTTAATGCTTTCTTGGTAAGGTGATTTATATAAATGCAGACATCGATCATGTTGAAACATGGATAAATCAAGGTGTCCAAAAGAGCATCATTGCTTTGTCTCCAAAACTCCAGCAATCACCAGCTGCTAATGGCTATGGCCCAGGAGTCGTCATCTTTTTTGTGGCTCTGCGGCTTAAATCACAAGTAGTACCTGTGAGCCGCTCTGTGATTGGTGGAGACATGGTGACCTCCATTCTCACTAGTCAAATTCTGCACACAATGGCATTTTTTAAAGCAGATCTAAATTGTGCTGTTCTGCAGTAAAGCATTAAGGGACCAACAACGCTACTCACCTTCAAAGGTCTTCAGAGTGCATTAGGAAGGGCAAGAAAGGTCATTCATAATGAGGGTGTTGGGGGGCGGGGGGGCTTAGCGGTTGTTTGTTGACAATTTTCACTGAGATGATCCCAACGCATCAGCCCCATCCTTTTCGCATTCTTTCTTTTATATTTTTCTAGGGGTGTGCAGTTCATTGTGAAGTTTTAGTAGATCATGAAGATCCACTGTGGCAGTGTCTCAGAGAGTTTCAGAACAACACGCCACACCTCAAATAATCAACATGAACACGGTTTCATTGAGCCCACTCTCATCCAAAAAAAAAAAAAAAAAAAAAGATAAACTGCATGTTATCAAATGGATTGTTCCAACTCAGAATTCTGATTGGATGAGCCACATTCAAAGCTGTTGTAAAATAGCCAATATTTGCACAACAAATTGCTACATTGGCTGGCAACTGTAAGCAGCCTACAGTTAGGCAATTGAGCTATTTACTAAACCATTTATTAATCATTAGTGTGTTTTGTCATATTGGTGTTGCTGCCGTTTAATGAAAGCAATAAGCCCCTTAATGCTGTGTGTTACAGTGATTTTACCATGGTTAGGATGTTTGCATACCAGAGAAAGCTCTGATGGAGCATTCGACAAACAGGAATGCGTCAGATACATTTTAATTGTGTGGAAAAAGCCAGGTCAGTCTGAAATCAAGCTGGAACACAGCAAACTGGTTTTTTCGAAAGCCAGACTGGACTGCTCTCCCAGAAATTCTCATTGGTCAATGAATGCGTATGTCACACTAATCAATTTTTGTTTTCAGTTTCCTACTGTTATAGATTTTCAAAGAATGCTGTAATAGTGAGTGTTTTGTAAAACGGCATTCTAGTGTGGATGAGAGACGATAACATAGTGAAATAAATACAAAATGTAAAAAAAAAAAATCAACAATTACTCGCACAGTGGCGCATCACTTTTTCTTCTACATCCTTGTAATGCAAAATTTTTGCATTACAAAAATCAATGGATTCACACTATTCTCTGACTCTTGTAACCTATTTAAATGTTGGACTAAAAATCTTACTAAAAATATGCAGGTACATTTTGCCGTCTGTTGTAAAACTGGTGCATATAAATTACATAAATAAATAAGAATAACGAGTAATATAAAAAAATTAATGAAAATAATAAATAATAATAAAAACTGTGAAAAACAGTGTGAAAACCATGCCTTGATTATTTATTATCTAATCTGCATCACCGACTGTTTGGTTGATATGATGGTTCCTGTGTTTAAAGGAAATAGAGATATACACTGAATATCGCTAAAAGTCGGAGAAATATTGAGACATATTTTACATCACCCAGCCCTAATTAAGACAATCCACAATCTACAGTGAAGCCAATAATTTTTATTCAACCCCAAAATCGGTCATGTCAGAACCAGTACTGGGGGAATGGAGAAAAGAGAAAAAGAGAAATTTGAGTTTGCTAATGACCTGCATAATCCTAATTAAAGAGGATTCCTTTGCAGAGCCTGAAGCCATCCACAGTAGATACAAAAGTAAAAGCAGATGACATGATAAAGTGAGACAAGTCCTGTTCCCTGAGTGCAGTCTGTGCCAGAGAAGGACCCAGGACAGAGTGTGTGTGTATAAGTGTGTATGAAAGTGTATGCGTGCATTTATAAGTTTTGTGAGTGTGTATGCCATGCTTGAGGCAGGCGGTACTGCTGACGAAGGGTGGCCTGATCTAGCCCCGCTGAGATGTAGCCCCACAAAAATCGCAAGAGAACCGACTCTCTTGGCGTGCCTGCACTATGTTTATTCTGACACAGTCACCGCACGCCGAGATCATACATAAGCAATATGGTGTCTCCCACGGGCACAGCATACGGCCAAGAGGCGTGAGGAGAGAAAGACTTGGAATGAAAACGGTGACTCAACCTTGCAAAGGAAGTGAATAGATCTGCACATCTACCACATTGGTGCAGGACTTACTCATGCTGTCACATTTCAAATAAAGTGATGTTAAATGCAGTCTGTGGTATATACTGCAGTTGATATACCAACATAATTTATTTCAAAACATTTCCTCCTAATTAGGGATGTCCAAAACTACATATTATCAAAATCGAAGAGTGGTGGGTTGTCTGAATGAGTCTTGTAAAATTCAGTAGGTAGAGGGTCATGTGCACCAGACACCAATAAGACATTTTACTTAGGGGCCATTCACACAGGGTTCTTGTGTTCAAAACCAGAATGGAATGGAATACAGGGGTCATATGACATGTTTTTAAAAGTTTAAAACAATTTTTTATTTATTTTTTTGCTGAAAAACCAGTGAGACAAAGACATCCATTTTGTGCATGTGAACATAGACCAACAATTAAAAAAATTGTTAAAATTCAATCCAAATTCAACATGGACATATTTTTACATAGAGATGCATAGGTCTATATAATCAAGCTAACTCAAGCACCCCTTGTTGCATTATATGCCAATGATGCGAGTGTTGTTTTTCCAAACTGAGTTGGCTTTCTTTTCTGTATCTTAATTTTTAAGGCCCTACATGGTTAAATCATAGTGATATGGGGCACCCAATGTGGCTCCATCCGTAAATTGTTCAATTGTTCATATTTGGTCAAAAACCAAATATGGGTCACATGGCATGAAGCTAATTGTTCTTGTCCAACAAAACAAAGGTATGAAGTACAAAAAATTTTAAAACTAGCACTGCACCTTTAGTTACTCATATAAAACAATAGTCAAAAAATACACTATTATTAAGAATAAGTAGCACATGTGGACCTTCATCTAGTGCAATACCTATATCTAGTTCCCTATCTGTCACTCACTCGACGTTGTGTCGATGTAGTGACACTAGGGGTCACTCTTGGGAGCCCGAGACACCTCTGGTCTTTGATAAAAGGCCAATGAAAATTGGCGAGTGGTATTTGCATGCCACTCCCCCGGACATACGGGTATAAAAGGAGCTGGTATGCAACCACTCATTCAGATTTTCTCTTCGGAGCCGAACGGTCACGCTCATTGAGCTGAATTGTACTGTTCATTCACCTCTGCTGGATCTGACGGCGCATTTCAGCGGCTTCTCCCTCCTCTGCACTGGTGAGAACGCCCCTGGGCGCTTCGGCAGAAAACGAGAGTATATTTTCTGAAAGTGCTTTTTTCCTCTAAAAGAGTATATATTTCTCTAAAAGAGCAGCACACACGGAACATCTTTTTAAAGACGCGTCTTTTTAAAGATGCCTTTCCGATTGTGTGTTATTCCTGGTTGCGGTCGTTATCTCTCAACTTCGGATGGTCATGATCGCTGTCTTTCATGTCTGGGCATGACCCACACGGAGGCAGCGTTTGTGGATGGTTCATGTTCTCATTGCGAAAACATGACCATGGCAACATTGCGGTCACGGCTTGCTTTCGTAAGAAAGTAAGTAGGTATCCCCCCATGGACCTCCCATTCCCCAGCACGCTCATCTGCCGGTACGTCCGACGACGTTGTCCCCTTGGTCCCCCTTGCGCGTAACTTGGACGCGTGGCATGCGCTTTCCAATCCGTTGCGATGGCTGATCCGGACCATCCGACCCGGCTACGCGATTCAGTCCGCAAGGCGCCCGCCCAGGTTCAGCGGTATTCACTTTACCTTGGTCAAGAGCGAAAACGCTGCTACCAAGCGCGCAGATATCACTACCCTCCTACGGACGGTCGCAATAGAACCTGTCCCTCCAGCCAAGATGAAGAAGGGGTTTTACAGCCCCTACTTCATCGTACCGATAAAAGGCGGTGGGTTGCGGCCAATCTTGGACCTGCGAGTACTGAACTGGGCCTTACGCAGACTCCTGTAAAAGATGCTGACGCAAAAACGCATTCTGGCGAGCATCCGGCATCAAGATTGGTTCGCGGCAGTATAACTGAAGGATGCATACTTCCACGTCTTGATCCTTCCTCAACACAGACCCTTCCTGCAGTTTGCATTCGAGGGTCAGGCGTATCAGTACACAGTCCTCCCTTTCGGCCTATCCCTGTCTCCTCACGTCTTTACAAAGGTTGCAGAGGCTGCCCTTGCCCCGTTAAGGGAGGTGGGCATTCGCATTCTCAACTATCTCGACGACTGGCTAATCCTAGCCCACTCTCGAGACATGTTGTGCGCACACAGGGACCTGGTGCTCTCACACCTCAGCCGACTAGGGCTGCGGGTCAACTGGGAAAAGAGCAAGCTCCTCCCGGTTCAGAGCATCTCTTTTCTCGGTTTGGAGTTGGGCTCAGTCTCCTTGAAGGCGCACCTTACGAACGAGCATGCCCAGTCGGTGTTGGCCTGTTTGAAGGCGTTCAAACAGAAAACAGCGGTTCCACTGAAACTTTTTCAGAGGCTCCTGGGGCATATGGCATCCTCGGCAGTGGCCACCCCGCTTGGGTTGATGCATATGAGGCCGCTTCAGCACTGGCTCCAGACTCGAGTCCCGAGATGGGCATGGTGCCACGGGACACATCGCGTGGTCATCACGTGGTCTGTCACCGTCTTTTCAGCCCTTGGACCGACCTCTCGTTTCTATGGGCAGGTGTTCCTCTAGAACTGGTCTCCAGGCACGTCGTGGTCAAGACAGATGCCTCCAAAACAGGCTGGGGCGCTGTTTGCAATGGGCACGCAGCCGCCGGCTATGGACGGGTCCGCAACTGCATTGGCACATCAACTGCCTCGAGTTGTTGGCAATTCTGCTCACCCTGTGGAGGTTCCAGCCATTGATCCAGGGCAAGCATGTGTTAGTTCGGACAGACAACACAGCAACGGTAGCATATGTCAACCGCCAAGGCGGTCTGGGCTCTCGTTGTATGTCACAACTCGCCCGCCGTCTCCTCCTCTGGAGTCAGCAGCGCTTCAAGTCATTGCAACCCACTCACATCCCGGGCAACCTCAACACTACAGCGGAAGCGCTGTCACAGCAGGTTACCCTCAGGGGAGAGTGGAGACTCCACCCTCAGGTGGTCCAGCTGATTTGGAGTCGATTCAGACAGGCACAGGTGGACCTGTTCGCCTCCCAAGAATCCTCCCACTGCCCGCTCTGGTACGCCCTCACCGAGGCTCCCCTTGGCATAGACGTGCTGGCACACAGCTGGCCCCCTGGCCTACGCAAATATACGTTTCCCCCAGTGAGCCTACTTGCACAGACCCTGTGCAAGGTCAGGGAGGACGAGAAGCAGGTCATCCTGGTAGCACCCTACTGGCCCACCCAGATGTGGTTCTCGGACCTCATGCTCCTCACGACAGCTCCCCCCTGGCGAATTTCCATGAGGAAGGACCTTCTTTCTCAGAGACGGGGCACCCTCTGGCACCCGCGACCAGACCTCTGGAATCTCCATGTCTGGCCCCTGGATGGGACCTGCGGTGGTAGACACGATCTCTCAGGCTAGGGCCCCCTCTACGAGGCACCTATTTGCCTCTATATGGCGCCTGTTCGCTAAGTGGTGTTCTTCCTGACGGGAAGACCCCCAGAGATGCGCAGTCGGATCAGTGCTTTCCTTCCTGCAGGAGAGGTTGGAAGGGAGGCTGTCCCCTTCCACCTTGAAAGTGTACAGTGCCGCCATAGCAGCACACCACGACACAGTCGACAGTAAGTCCTTAGGGAAGCACGACCTGATCATCAGGTTCCTAAGAGGCTCCAGGAGGCTGAATCCCTCCAGACCACGCCTCGTTCTCTCATGGGACCTCTCTGTAGTTCTTCAGGGTCTACAGAGAGCCCCCTTTGAGCCTTTGCAGTCAGCCGAGCTTAAGGCACTCTCCTTGAAGACTGCCCTCCTGACTGCGCTCATTTCAATCAAGAGGGTAGGAGACCTGCAAGCGTTCTCTGTCAGCGAAACGTGCCTGGAGTTTGGTCCGGGTTACTCTCAAGTGATCCTGAGACCCCGACCGGGCTATGTGCCCAAGGTTCCCACCACCCCTTTAAGGGACCAGGTGGTGAACCTGCAAGCGCTGCCCCAGGAGGAGGCAGACCCAGCCCTGTCGTTGCTGTGTCCGGTGCATACTTTACGCATCTATTTGGATCGCATGCAGAGCTTTGGAATCTCTGAGCAGCTCTTTGTCTGCTTTGGTGCACAGCAGAAAGGAAGCGCTGTCTCCAAGCAGAGGATCGCCCACTGGCTCATTGACACCATAACTATGGCATATCACGCCCAGGACATGCCGCCCCCGGTAGGGCTACGAGCCCATTCTACCAGGGGTGTAGCGGCTTCCTGGGCCCTGGCCAGGGGTGCCCAGTCAGATAATCCCCCTTCTTTTTTAGGACGTGGAAAAAAGAGAAGGGGAAAAGAGGCCACGACTGGGTTAAGCCTGTCTCTACCCTTGGGTAGTCGACTTGTCCCCAAAGGGCCGTTTGACACTCATAACTATGTTGGGGGAGGTTACGTGTCGACCTGGTGTGCTGGCTATGAGGCACAGAGTAGTCTGCCCACCACACACCGCCAGTTCACATAACACAGTTCAGCCAATTGTGGCGTTTCGTATAGGGACCCCTAGTGTCACTACATCGACACAACGTCGAGTGAGTGACAGATAGGGAACATCATGGTTACTTGTGTAACCTCCGTTCCCTGATGGAGGGAACGAGACGTTGTGTCCCTCCTGCCACAACACTGAAATAACCGCTGAAATGGCCGGACCTTATATCGGCTCCTCAGCATAAAACCTGAATGAGTGGTTGCATACCAGCTCCATTTATACCCGTATGTCCGGGGGAGTGGCATGCAAATACCACTCGCCAATTTTCATTGGCCTTTTATCAAAGACCAGAGGTGTCTCGGGCTCCCAAGAGTGACCCCTAGTGTCACTACATCGACACAACGTCTCGTTCCCTCCATCAGAGAATGGAGGTTACACAAGTAACTATGATGATTTTGGATTTCAGAAATATACATCTGCAAAACTCTGGTTTGCATCATTAGGTGTCCAAACACCAGCAGGGCTGAATCTCTTCAGTATTTGTATCAAGTTACTTATTGTTTTTTTTTGTTTTTTGTTTTTTTCTGCCTTAAAAGTGTCTGGGTGTCACTGAATCCCAAACTTGTTGGGATGGATACATTTGAAATCTCACTAGTTTACCATCTTGACTCATCCCTACTTCTAATTAGACCAAAAAGGTCTGATCCCAGAAACTTAAAAGTGTTTTTCTGAATCAGTGTGATCATATGCAAATGAGATGAATACATGGGCAGAGCATCCGAAGGGTTCGCCCGCTGAGAGTTCAGCAAGATTTTGAAGAGGTGGCATAAGGTCAATCATCCGCTTTAAACTATAAAAATACAGACATGGAAAGCAGCGCTCCCCAGCTGTTCTTATTTTGTGCTTGACAGAAAAGCTGCTAGTAATTGTGGCAAGAGACAAATAGACGCACACAAATCCTGAGAAACGCTTGTTACATAAATTCACTTGTGGTCCGATGAGCAGAGAGCTCAGCAATGATTCAACTTTTCCTATTTCCTTCACAGTCGCGTGGAGTCTAAGTCCTCCAGATGGACAGCAAAGGGGAAGGATTTCAGGCACCTAAAACTCTGCTAAGTGGCTCTTTAAGCACAGAAAATTCAAAGACACGTTGATTTCCATAATCAAGGTGGTGGAGAATTCTAACACACAGATTATCTCATTTAAAAACACCTCTCACCCTGACAGACTTGTATTCAACACACAAATTCAGACTCATTGCGCTGTCGGTGAAAAGACCTAATGATGAAGCACTTACGAGTGCTATATCAGTAACAGACTAACAGACAAGTCGAGCAATCTCTAAAATTGCTCAATTGTACAGCTCAAATGACAGCATTAGCTGCAATTATCCTTTCATCTGCTCAACGTTAGGCTTGTTAACAGCAGTAGACCCAACACGGATCCAAGACGCTAGCTCAGTTCTGCTACAGCAGGTTGTGCTTTAATCGGACATTCCTTTTGCAGGATGCCAGGCACTAATAATAGTTACTTACAGTCATTCTTCCAAGCAGAGCAAATAAAAAACACTATAAAAATGACCAGTGGATGCTTTATTGTAAATTAAAGATTGGTCGGTGAGTCAAGTAATGGCAAAGCATGGAAATCTCTTTCATTTTCTCTATTGCGCACGACCTACAATAATCCTAAAAAAATTTTTAGTCATTGCATATCTTTTTGTAGCTCTCAGATCTATGTAAAAATTCTACCAAGTTTCTTTATCATCAACACCACTGGTCTTATCTGTGCTGCCAAAAACATTATGTATACCATGCTTAGACCAGTGTTAGTATCATTATCAAAAACTAAAATGAAAACTAATTTAAAACATGTTCACTACCTGAAAGTGTTTTCCTCCAACGAAAATGTTGGTTTTGAAAATGCTCTCCAATAATGCAAACTTTGGAAAAGGATAAGGTTAGGAAAATGAAAATGGAGTTTTCAAATGAAACCACATTAGTATTGATTTTGGCCTTAGAGATGTAATACTGCCAAACATTTATAAATAATATTAGTTAAAGCAAAAAATTTGGCAGCCCTTAAGTACTAAAACTGGAAGAAGAAAAAACTAAATCTAATGTAAAATTAAAACTAAACTGAAACTAACAGTGAGAAAGTAACTATAACTAAACTGAAATGACCAATTGAAAAAAAGAAATTTTAGTATCCCTAGCTTGGAACATATTTTTGTCTGACATTACTAAGCTGAGAATAGAGTTTTAAGTTGACTTAGTAATTAATGGAATGTCTCGTCTCCATCCTGCATTCATTAAGTCAGTAAACAATTCAAATTCCGGAAGGTGCTGACACTCACAGAGTCAATGCTGAGCTCTGTGTCCGGTATTGATCAGAAGGTACTGTGGTTTCAGCATGTAGCATCAGGATCCCTGGGGGCCACTCACGTAACCCTTGGTAACACGGTACAGCTTACAAAGGGTGGACAGGTGACGTCAAATGAAGGTTTGCGTGCAAATCTCCTGCAGATTCCCTCATAACCCAACATCTGTCCATAGGGAACACAACAGCTGGTGAGGGAACATGTCAACGAGGCCGGCATTATCTTACATCAACCTGGTTTTTGCAGTGATGGAAAAATTGTCATACAGATCAACGTTACCAACCGTGACTTTGTCTCCTTCAACTATTATATCTGCCACAGTCCTCTTTAAATAGTTAAACTTCTAAACTCAATAGAATGTGCAAGCACACCCCCATTGAGAACATTTATACAATTATAATTAAGCAACAAATTTACAAAACACCTGCAATCTAGTTTAACCAGGCTGACATAGAACTCTTCCATACGAATTTAATTTAAGTCAATATGCGCTTACATACAGCCTTTTCCGAATTTTTCAGACAAGCCATTTTTCTGTTAACAGATCATGTGTGAAAAGGACCCGTTAGGACATAATGGTAAATCAGCCCTGGCAAGTTCCCAGTATGATGCTATGTGATGCAAAAGTTCCATTTTGATGCTATGTGTAAACAAAGATGTAAGAGTAACGGTTTGAGTATGCAGGAGGTCAGGACGCGCTGATGTAAGAAGACTGTTTTGGGCAATGACGACAACTACAGCACTTTCTTCATCCAAGTGGATGATGACATTTGCAGACAGCTTACAGGAACACTTATGGAAATGTATATAACTAGCCTTACAGAGGAAGCCTTAGAACGAGGTTTACAGAGGACCAAAAGACTTTCCAGCAAATTAAATTAGGGATGTTGCGATTGTACAGTTTCATGATTTTAGAATTTAAAATTTACGGGTAAAAACTTAAAATATTTTATTTAAACTTGGCAAAAATACTATAGAGATGATAAATAAATATATCATATAAAAAGTTTTTCAGTGTAAACCTTTCTTTTGTGCTTGTGCCTGGGTGGTTAGAGGAGCTGTTACTATGGTTATGGATGAGGGTGCTTTGCCAGATATAGCGGACTGAACGTGAACTTTCAAGTCACGTGAAACTGGGGCTTACACACAAGCTCCAAAATATAACAGAAATTCAATCTACCAGACTCATATCCATCAAAAAAGTGACTTACTGTAAATCTGCAGTTGGGAGCATCTGAATGACTGAGGGCTACTGAAGACTAGTGGTCAACCGATATATCGCTGAGGCCGATACATTTTCCCATTTGGCCGATTTGTTTCTTGAGGGTGCCGAAAATTGCCTGCTTGCATGTGAAGCGACTGAGACAGGTAAACGACCAGTCACAGTTCATTTTGTTGTTACGTGCCATCGTGTTACTACAATAACAGACCGGTGTGCAACACAGTCTCATTTAAATGGTCCGCATATCAGAGTCATGGCAGACGCGTTTGAGCTCATAATGTTGAAGTGCTCGCCTGTTTCATTCTCCCTGTCTTTCCTCAACAGTTCCCTGTAACTTTTAACTGTCTTGTCCGATGATAAAAAGGCAAATATCAATAAAACTTATATTATGTACCGTCTGCAAATATGCGCATATCTCGTTTAACAGATGTAATAAAAAAACCTCACAAAACGTGAGCAGATCCAGCATCCTGTGGAGCACACATTTATTTACCTCTAAAGCACATATTCTATCAGCCTCTCCTCAGCAGTTCCCTGTCACCTTTAACTTTCTTTTCTAATGATAAAAGACAAATATCAATAAAATTTCTATTATATACCATTTGCAAATATGCAGATATCTTGTTTAAACAGATGTTATTCACAAACTTCAAGAAAATCCAGTGTTTTCTTCCGTTTGATTCGGTATTTTTTGAGAAAATGCGATTGCTAACTATGCATTGTATGTACAATTGGTTTGATTTGATATTTTTTGGGTAAATGCAATTGCTAACGTGGACATGCCATCCATGGTTGCTGGACTACTGTGTGTACTGTTATTTCCTTTTCCCTAATATATTAACAATTGCTTCATGTGCAAATAAATTACTAAAATGATGACTAAACAGAAATCAGAAGAAACTGCTATCTACCATTTACAATGGTTGATTTCTGTTAATATATATGAAGATATATTAGGAAGAAGGAAATAACAGTACACACAGAAGTCCAGCAACCATGGATGGCATGTCCACGTTAGCAATTGCATTTACCCAAAAAATATCAAATCAAACCAATTGTACATACAGGGTATAGTGAATAAGACACTTACTTATAGCGCACGTGATGTGCTTTTACCTTGGGCTGCATCCAAAAACGTAGGCAGCTGACTTGCTACCTAATCAGTTAATGGCTTAACTGACAGCTGTTCTGAATGAATGGAACTCTTAAAGAAACTGGTCTCCGAACAGTTTGAAAAGTACCTTATTTTTATCGAACCTCCGTATATGGCAGGGGTTCTCAATTGAGGTGGTACCGCCCTCCAGGGGGCATTCAAAGGATGCCAGGGGGCGCTGAGAGCAAATTAGTAGAGAGGGGGGCTTTAGGTTACAAATGGGGGGCATTTATCAGTCATAATAATAAAATCTATCATCAAGTTCCTCTTTGCATTAAAACATTTATCTAGACTTGGAGTATATCAGTTGGTTATCAATTATACGGGTTGGTATGCATTTGTACTGCAGTTCATCTGATTTTGAAGTCTAGCGATACTGTATCACAAAAGTATCTGGTTTAGCAGCATCAAATAGACAGGCGGAGGCACAACCTCGGCTAATGCACCTGTATGGCTCTGTAAATGGATACAGCTCAATTGACAGAGCAGCGCGAGCGTAAAGCTCTTAAAGCTTGAGCTCTTAAACTCGCAGCTTTGCGAGAATCAGTGAGAAGCAAGCCGCGAGAAGCGGAAACCATTTGAATTCGGTACAGAATTCTACATCACCACCCTTGAATTTACTGTAGTAACACTAACTGTACTTTAGGCAGAAATTGATTGATAATAGATATTATCATATCACTACTTAAGCTCTATTAAATTAGTCATAGGCTACATTAGGGGAGTGAGGGAATATAATACATTTTTGTTACAACTTATAAATATTTAGGGGCCAAGCACTGAAAGTGTGTAGGCACCTATTGTAATCGTTAGTGTTCTTTTTATTCTTCTTCTTCTTCTTCCGCCACTGAGTCTATGGCAGCCCATAGGTACTCAAAAAGTTTTGGGACAGCGCCACCTTCTGGTCAAAAGTTATACCAATTTTTCATAAAATGCTAATAACTTTTGATTACTTTGTGCTATTGTCATGAGATCAGTCTTGGTAGATTCCATGGGTCATGCCAAGAACGGGGATACCAATTATGCCATGATCGATGGAACTTCCTGTCCGCCATTTTGAAATCTTTTAAAAACCTGCTTTTCGAACTCCTCCTACAGCGTTTGTCAGATTTTAATCAAAATCGAATCAGACCACCTTCAGACCATGCCGACAAAAAGTTATGGATTTCGTGTTGATAGACCAAACCGTTTTCGTTTAAAACAACATGAATTTGATGGCACGGTGCCATAATGGTTTTCGGGCTCTATCTCGGCAACACTTTGGCGTATTGACATGAAACTTTTTATGTGTCATCATGATCGCACCTTGACCACACCATATCAATTGGAGATAGCGCCACCTGTTAGTCAAAAGTAATAAGCTTTTATGTCCCATTGCAATTATTCATGGTTTTTCAACCATTTTCCTAAAATCATGACCAGATTGCTTTAATTACTTTTTTTTTTTTTTTGCCATTGTTGTGCCTAATAATGGTTGATGTGCTTGGCCCCTTAATTGCTGCTTGCAGCTATATTTATATTTTGTATTTATTGTTTTTACATGTGTTTAGAGTAGGTCTACTGTTTATTATTAAAAAAATGTCATAGTGTGTTTAATAGAAATCATGTTACATCTAACCATGGTAGTGAAGAAGATCCATGCTTCCATGTGTTTACTATGGTCTTGTTACAAATACCACTGTTAAAACTATAAAAATTAATTAATTAATTAATTAAGGGAATGAAGTAGGGGGGCGTTCATCAAAAAAAGGTTGAGAACCACTGGTATACAGCCTCCAGAGGCAGCATTTTCCTGGTTTCGGACGCAGCCTCCTTGAAGTTGCTCTCACACGCTTGTGTGGATCCAGCACGAGCCTCAATCTCGTGACAGTTTAAACAGCCAGGATCGCCTACTTGGATCGTCACAGAGTGACAGTCATGATTTGTGAATGAGAGGAACTTTTGATTCTGATCCTGAAGTTTTTGATTCTGGCTGATGAAATACACACTTCAGAGGAAGATATTAGATGAGCGCTCGACGGGAAGAAAATGCTGGATTTTCGTGAGGTTCAAGAATTAAATTTGTTTAAACGAGATATCTGCATATTTGCAAACGGTATACATCGATCAGCCACAACATTAAAACCACCTGCCTAATATTGTGTAGGTCCCCCTCGTGCCACCAAAACAGAACCAACCCGCATCTCAGAATAGCATTCTAAAATGATATTCTTCTCACCACAATTGTACAGAGCGGTCATCTGAGTTACCGTAGACTTTGTTAGTTTGAACCAGTCTGGCCATTCTCTGTTGACCTCTTTCATCAACAAGGTTTTTCCATCCACAGAACTGCCCCTCACTGGATGATATTAGTTTTTGGCACCATTCGGAGTAAATTCTAGAGACTGTTGTGTGTGAAGATCCAGGGAGATCAGCAGTTACAGAAAAACTCAAACCAGCCCATCTGGCACCAACAATCATGCCACAGTCCAAATCAATGAGAACAATTTTTTTTCCCCATTCTGATGGTTGATGTGAACATTAACTGAAGCTCCTGACCTGTATCTGCATGATTTTATGCACTGCACTGCTGTCACACGATTGGCTGATTAGATAATCACATGGATGATTGTTGGTGCCAGACGGGCTGGTTTGAGTATATCTGTAACTGCTAATCTCCCTGGATTTTCACACACAACAGTCTAGATAGAGTGGTGCGGGGATGCTTTACATTCCCAGTAAAGTATGCTAGATCACGGTAGTCTGCTGCATCCTCCATAATTCCATTGTCATAGGGACAAAAATATATTTTTTTAATAAAAATAATGCAAGTTTCGTGGCTTGTAAAAAAACATTTATTGCCACATTTGTTGCAAAAATTATATTTTGGACACTGTTAACACTACCCATGTGCCAATGGTGTGCTCTTCCATGCTGTATTTGTTCATAAGCAACTCCACTGCACAACTAACTTTTCATCTTTGATGCAGCCATGTCCTGTTGCTATGGAGATGACATAAACAATGGAAAAGACACATTAATCATCAAAGCTCCTCTCACCTCTACAGTTGATGTCAGAAGTTTACATACACCTTCAACAAATACATTTAAACAGTTTTTCACAATTCCTGACATTTAATCATAGAAAATATTCCCTGTCTTAGCTCAGTTAGGATCACTTTTATTTTAAGAATGTGAAATATCAGAATAATAGTAGAACGAATGATTTATTTCAGCTTTTATTTCTTTCATCACATTCCCAGTGGGTCAGAAGTTTACATACACTTTGTTAGTATTTGGAAGCATTGCCTTTAAATTGTTTAACTTGGGTCAAACATTTTGGGTAGCCTTCCACAAGCTTCTCACAATAAGTTGCTGGAATTTTGGCCCATTCCTCCAGACAGAACTTGTGTAAGTGCTCGCACACGCTTTTTCAGTTCTGCCCACAAATTTTCTATCGGATTGAGGTCAGGGCTTTGTAATGGCCACTCCAATACCTTGACTTTGTTGTCCTTAAGCCATTTTGCCACAACTTTGGACGTATGCTTGGGGTCACTGTCCATTTGGAAGACCCATTTGCGACCTAGCTTTAACTTCCTGGCTGACGTCTTGAGATGTTGTTTCAATATATCCACATTATTTTACTTTCTCATGATGCCATCAGTTTTGTGAAGTGCACCAGTCCCTCCTGCAGCAAAGCACCCCCACAACATGATGCTGCCACCCCCATGCTTCACTGTTGGGATGGTGTTCTTCGGCTTGCAAGCTTCACCCTTTGTCCTCCAAACATAACAATGGTCATTATGGCCATCAGTTCAACAGTAAAAATGTTGTTTCATTAGACCAGAGGACATTTCTCCAAAAAGTAAGATCTTTGTCCACATGTGCACTTGCAAACTGTAGTCTGGCTTTTTTATGGCGGTTTTGGAGCAGTGGATTCTTCCTTGCTGAGCAGCCTTTCAGATTATGTTGATAATGGACTTGTTTTACTGTGGATATAGATACTTGTCTACCTGTTTCCTCCAGCATCTTCACAAGGTCCTTTGCTGTTTTTCTGGGATTGATTTGCACTTTTCGCACCAAACTACGTTCATCTCTAGGAGACGGAATGCGTCTCCTTCCTGAGTGGTATGATGGCTGCGTGGTCCCATGGTGTTTATACTTGCGTAGGTGAACATGGTACCTTCAGGCATTTGGAAATTGCTCCCAAGGATGAACCAAACTTGTAGAGGTCCACAATTTGTTTTCTGAGGTCATGGCTGATTTCTTTGATTTTCCCATGATGTCAAGCAAAGAGTCACTGAGTTTTAAGGTAAGCCTTAAAATACATCCACAGGTACACCTCCAATTCAGTACACCTATCAGAAGCTTACTGACTTATTTTCTAAAGGCTTGACATCATTTTCTGGAATTTTCTAAGCTGCTTAAAGGCACAGTTAACTTGTATGTAAACTTCTGACCCACTAGAATTGTGATATAGTCAATTAAAAGTGAAACAATCTGTCTGTAAACAAGTGTTGGAAAAATTACATGTATCATGCACAAAGTAGATGTCCTAAACGACTTGCCAAAACTATAGTTTGCTAATATTAAATCTGTGGAGTGGTTAAAGAATTTGTTTTTATGACTTCAACCTAAGTGTATGTAAATTTCTGACTTCAACTGTATGTATGAACACCAATACATGTGCCTGTATAAGAAACAGTCTTTGTAAAGGGACACAAGCACTCCAAAGATCCACCCATATAACCACCGCTCAGGTGCCAAGTTCAGATCCTGTGTTCATAACAGTGCCTATGGGTATTTCAGCGCCTGCACTATATTCATATATGGGCCTCAGTTGAACTTAGCAAGGCATTATACATCCTGGATTAATGCTTCGACATGCACTTTGAAAAGAAGTAATCATAATTTTTGAACATCCCTCCTTTAAATGCAAATAAAGCAAATAACAGAATGTGCTGGATTCACAAACATTAGCAGTATTTGCCTGATGCAATTTAAACTGTGCTATTACCTAGTGCTTACGGAAAGCAGGTTTACTTGAAAGAGATGTCTGTGTAACATTTTCTAATGATCATGGCAGCTTTTATATTTCCCTTGTAAAAAAGAACCTCAAGTTTCCATTCTAAAAATTTTAAGTTCACCATCTTTCAGCCAATGTCTGTAAGCATTTCCATGAAAGGGGGAAGGGGAGGGGCAGGGGGTGTTCAAGTGCACACTGCGTTCCGCACTAATTTTGTAAGCATGTTTGTGCTGTTAAATGATTTGCATATTTCCTTTAGTGAATCGGACGCTAAAGCAATGCGGATAGTGCATACAAATAATGCAATCGGCAGCCTGCATTTCTTTCTTAGTGAATCCCCTTCCCCCATCTGTAACAGCAAGACATTTTCTTAAGGTCTGGATCTCTTACTCTGTGTCTCCTCTCGGCCAAAATAAATTATTCTGCTTTAAACCCCTGGAGATTGTGCATCTATCAAATGTTTGTTTATTCAGATTCTTATTTTGCTGGTCTAATTTGCTCCTTACTGTCTCATTATGGAGAGTGATGCTTGATTGCATAGCAGATCCACAATGAATCTGAAATTAAAACAGACTTTCTCATTCATTATGTAGGCCAATAAGGCAGTGGAGAAATTAAATCAAATGCCAAATTAACAGGCATACAGCTAATCATGAATTTGTGACCTGACAAACACTTTTTTTTTTTTTTTAAGCGTGAAATAAACTTGTTTACCAAGAAAACAACTCTGGAAAACTAAATAATGTCTCATCTGTGCTGTCATCTTCAATTATTTTGTTGTGCTTGATGTTTCTATGCTTATAAGAACAAGACTAGATTTTTTTATTTTTCAAAGAAAATGTGAGTAGTGCTAATGGTCAGGTGTTCTAGGTAGTTGCTAGGGCAGTACAAGGCGGTTGCTTACTGGCCAGAGTTAAGGGTCTCTATGTGATTCTGTTCCCTAGATATGACTTGGTTCAAAGTCTTTGGGATTTTTTTGTCGTTTAATCATTCATCAGCTGAAAATCTTAAGTGTGATTGCTAAGAAAAGTAATATCTCTTCAAAACAAGCCATGTGATTTGACATATCATTCATGTCTGTAGCAAAAACTTACAAATTTAATTTTAATACTTAAGGTTAGAGGTTTGTTCAATTCCCCAACACTTTGTATGAGCAACAATATTGCACTGCTCACCTTAGCATGCACAACTATATATTACTGCAAAATGTCTTGAGCTGTTTAAACTTCTTTGAGATAACATAAGGTTCTTTGTGCAATAAAGAACAAAGACAAGAAAGCCTTAATTCCTAAAAGCCCTGAGCTTTACCTCACACAGTTCAGGTGAATAAAGAAAAGCAACCCAACACTGTGAATCTCAGCGAGGCATGATTCAATTTTGAATGGCAAAGCTGTTAAAAAAATTAGATGAGTGCATTTAAAACAAGCACTATAATGTTATCTCAAGTCAGATGCAAACCTTGTATATTTTCACTACAGCAGATTGAAAACACCCACTGTCCTTAGGGGCGAGATTGTAATTGAATTTAAAATCCAATATTAGGTCACTGCGATGTAAAACAGAGAACATGTGGATCACGTCCTTAAAAACTCTGGGACTAATATTTTTACCAGGTCAACAAGGGATGATCTGAGATGAAAAAAGATAAATAATCCAAAACAAGTGGATTTTTCTTTCTGGAATGCTCATGCTCTGCAGCAAAAGTGACTGAAGTGCTGTTGTTGTATGTGCAGGAGTGAAGAGGTTAAGCGGGTGACATGGAGACTGATGCCCTCTGATGGGGAGAGAAAGAGATAGAGTGAATGCCCTCTATGCCATCACTGGATTAGCCTTTCCCAGCCAAATACTTTCTCACAACACACACACACACACACACACACACACACACACACATGTCAGTTTCTCTGTTGCTACAGCAACAGCTTATTTTCCATGTCAACTGCAAAGCTGTTTCTATGGAGACACATATACAAAAAAAAAAAAAAAGAAAACATTTGCTCCACAGCCAGAGACCAGATGTGAGAGTCACATGGAACAGCTTTACTGTTCTGACTAACTTGCAGACACATGCACACCATAAACACACACACACACATTTACGCTCAATATACAACACACACACAGGAATGCATTTATCAAGCTTTGAAAATAACTAAATCAATACTCATTGAGCATCTAATCAGTCCCAATTCATGTTCTTCATGTCTTTATCAAACAATTTAAAAATGTAATCAAACAGAAATCAATTCAATCAGCATTTACTGATACTGTAACAAACTCTAGATAAAGGCCACCCACAACTCTATTTAGACACATTCAGCTGTCTAATGTCCCAATAACATTCATTCAACCCTCTATGGACAGGTTGGAGAAATAATCCGCATTGGCTGGTACATTTTTGTTTTGTCACGCCAGACTTTTGACAACATGCAACTGAAAACTAAAAAAGATATTAAGAAAACCGAAAAGGGGGCATCATAATTTATTATATATATATATATATATATATATATATATATATATATATATATATATATATAAATGATGATGCCCCCTTCTCGGTTTTCTTTATATTATGTATATATTGTATATATATTAGTTTTCATATATATGATTTCACGCAATATAGTATGCAAGATTGTACATTTTATTTTCATATTTCGCTTTTGATCCTTTTAATCAAATTTTAGCTTGTGTACAAATGTCATTCAATCATGACATTCTATCAACTGATGTCATGAATTTGCATTTTTATTAATGATACAAGCTGTTGTCACTGTTTGAAATTTCATACAAATTGAAAGGTTGGAAAAATGGTTGGAACCTAATGAAAATACAATTAATAATTATATTATAAAAATCACAATTTAAGTGCTATTATATCAAAACTACTATGTAAAAATAAATAAATAAATAATACAATTTCTACCAAACCCTTGCATAGTTTTGTAAAAGATTTTTATTTGTGAAATTCTTTCATGTTTACAGTGTTTTCTGAAGTTAAAATATTCCATACTGTATGATTGTTCCTTTAACTATTCATGTATTTACACATTTATTACACTTACTACATTCCTGTATTTTGTTGAATGTTTTATATGCACTTGAGCGATTTACATTTGAGTTTACACTGATATGTATAACAAGCGCTAAATTGGTACTGTCTCTTTAAGAGAAGTGTTTACAGTTGAGTGAACAGCGCACATTAACGAGAGAGAAGTTGCAAGGTTATTTTTCCCTTATCCATGCAATGAATGATTAGAAATAATGTTATTTTTATCTTTTTGATCACCAACTGACTGTAAATAGCAGAAAGGATATTAAAAGAGACATAAAATGAAAATGGGGTGCCTGGCAAGTAAAATCTGAATATTTACTCGCCAGTGGCTAATAAAATCAATATTTTAGTCGCATAGCGCAAAATTTGGTCGGATATGCGAGTGATTTACTCGCTATGTAGAGGGCTGTTCATGCAATGTTTGGGAAGCACAATGAAAATGTAGCTTTACAAATGACAAGGCAATCTTAACTTATTTAGTAAGTAACTGAACTACAGTGCAGTCAATCAACTGTTCTGAAAAGTAGTTACACTTCATTAGCTACACTACAAGCAACCAACAAAAAGTAGTTAAATACATATAAGCTATGTAAGGGTGCAATATCTTTTTTACCCATATTACTAAATGATTATATCATTTATTTTTATATCAGTGAAGTATTTAGAATCTGGCTCACAAAAAGTTTGGAGAACCTCAATTAGGGTGAACAAATCAATCTGGACCAAAACTATGCTAAATACACCTAATTTGACTGAAATAAAAACATTCTGTTAAAAAAACAAAAGTGTAAAATGCCTGCCAATTCAATAAGAACTCAAAGGAATCCATGAATCTATATTTTAACAATTTAAATGAACCTACCAAATGAACCGATTTACTACAATAAATCAGAATGCCAATTTAGAAAGGATATTAGGAAAGCGTTTTTGCTTATTGCCTCGTTTGTAAGGCTGCGTAACACAATGTGACTGTAAAAGGTCTCTACTTTAATGGAAAGGAGGAAGCGGGAGACGGCGAGAACTCGCTTTTCAGCACAGTCTCAGTACGTGCGTGGCAGCTCTTTCCCTCTCACTGGCGTCCGGCTTGCTCTTAAAGCCAGTCACTCTCACTGCAATGACAAACAACTTTTAGAGACAATCATTGCCAGGTGATGATCCTTACCGTTCTCATCTCCTGATCTCGCTCTCCATTCACAAGCCAGCGCTCAACCACGCCCCCACCACCACAGTGACATAAAAAAACAGCAATGTAGTGTTTTGCTTGTTACTAAAAGCTACCCTTTTTTGAAACAGCTGAACTACTTCACGCATTTAGTTTACTTTATATCACTGCATTTCAGTATCCAACAGATACCAAAGAGTGAGCCACGCGTTGGTATCCTTCATGCGACGGAGCCACTGGAGCGGGGTGTGGTCCAAACAGAGGGTGAAAGCCTGTCCCAGGAGGTAGTACCGAAGGGTGAGGACCACCCAATTGATGGCCAGACACTCCTTCTCAACAGTGCTGTACCTCGTCTCTCTCACCAAAAGCTTCCAGCTGATGTACAGCACCGGGCGCTCCTCCCCTCCACCACCTGGGACAACACGGCTCCCAACCACCTGTGCGAAGCGTCGGCCTGTACAACAAAAGGGAGAGAAAAATCAGGAGCATTTAACAACAGCCCACCACAAAAGTGCAGCTTTCACCTGCATAAAAGCCTGTTGGCATGGCTCCGACCATTGGACCGGGTCTGGGGCTCCCTTTTTAGTGAGATCAGTCAGCGGGCTGGTGACGTCCGAATAATTAGGCACAAATCTCCTATAATAGCCAGCCAGCCCCAGGAACTGTCTCACCTCCTTTTTGGTCTTGGGTCTCGGACTATCAATTTGGGGGTGCACCTGCCCATGACCCAAGTGGAACCCCAGATACCGTACCTCCACCCATCCAATTGCACACTTCTTGGTGTTTGCCGTGAGTCCCGCCTGTTGCAGAGACCTCAGAACCACCCTCAGATGCCGCTGCTAATCATTACTGTATATAATGATGTCATCCAAATAGGCTGTAGGTGTATACAGAGTGTGGTCTGAGGTCTTGTTTCATAAGGCGCTGAAACACAGCCGGGGCCCCAAACAAACCGAACGGAAGGTCACAAATTAGTGTAAGCCAAATGGTTTGGAGAAGGCCTTTTCCTCACGGGACATTGGTGTTAAGGGGATCTGCCAATAACCATGCCAATCTGGCAATAATAAAAGTGAGCCACGCCCAACCGATCGAGCAGTTTCGTCAATAAGAGGCATTGGATACGCGTCAAATTTAGACACCGTATTGACCTTTCTATAATCCACACAGAACCGGACCAAGCCATCGCTCTTCAGAACCAGCACCACCAGGCTGGCCCAGTAACTGTGGGATTCTTCTATTACCCCCATTTCAAGCTTTTAATTCTTCTCAAACCAAATTATTTGTGTGCTCGGGTTATCAGTAGGGATGACTGCGTACCACCACCCCTGGTGTTGTTTCAAAATGGTGTTTTATGAGGTTTGTACGACTGAGAAGGGGCAAGAACACGTTCAAGAATGTATTGCATTTCGTTTTTGCTGTTTGAAGGTCCCTCCACCCAATTTTCCCTCACGACATCTAAGACACTGCGAGGCTTACGCCCATACAATAATTCAAATGGTGAGAACCCCGAGGAGGCTTGCGGGACCTCTTGAGCTGCAAATAACAGGGGCTCAAGCCACTTATCCCAATTCCGAGCATCTTTGTGCACAAACATACGAATCAAGTTTTTCAGGGTTTTATTAAACTGTTTGACCTAGCCGTCCGTTTGCAGGTGGTAGACGCTTGTCTGAATGATTTAATACCCAATAAATCGTACAGCTCGCGTAGTGTACGTGACATAAAAGTAGTGCCTTGATCAATGAGGATTTCTTTTGGATTCCCCACTCGGGAGATAATTCTGAAGAGTGCCTCTGCAACACTACATGCTGAGATGTTGTGTAAAGGCACTGCATCCGGATATCGTGTTGCATAGTCCACCAGAACCAACAAAAAGTGATGCCCGCATGCCGTCTGCTCTAAAGGCCTGACGAGGTCCATACCAATTCTTTTGAAGGGGACCTCGATCAAAGGAAGCGGGTGCAAAGGCACTCTTGGGGTGGCCGGTGGATTCACCAGCTGACATTCACGGCATGCTGTGCACCATCTGCGAACATCTCCGTGAATGCCCGGCCAATAGAAATGGGCCATTAGATGGTTCAGTGTCTTTTCCTGCCCTAAGTGACCCGCCATCGGATTATAATGAGCTATCTGGAATAACATTTCTCAACGGTTCTTCGGTATCAATAACTGGGTTGTATCTTCCTTTGTCTGAGCGTCTTGCGTCACTCAATACAACCGGTCATTTATAATAGAAAAGTACGGATAGGACGCTGACTACCACCCCTGGAGTCGCGAGTTCGAATCTAGGGTGTGCTGAGTGACTCCAGCCAGGTCACCTAAGCAACCAAATTGGCTCGCTGGCTCCCAAATACGCCACCATGTGGTCCTCTGCTAGCTGGATGACTGTTTGGAGCAACACCGGGCGTTGGCACTGGACCCACTCTGCCATCCCTCTCGGAAGTCGAGCGATAAACTGCTTCAGTACCACCAGATCGATGACAGCTCCGCGTTGCATTGCTCAGCCAGCAACCACCTCCGGCAGGCATCACGGAGCTGCTGGGTGAAGACAAACATGCGGCCGTGCTCGCCAATGGTCATCGAGCGAAAGCATTGACGCTGCTGCTCGGGTGTCCGGCCGACACATTGCAGGATGGCTTTCCTCAAGTCGGTGTACACCAGGAGGTTCTCTGCTGGTAACTGCTGCGCTGCGAGTTGGGCTTCCCTGGACAACAGTGGAATTAGCAGGACAGCCCAATGGGTGCTCAAACAAAGAGCCCAAAGAGCTCCAGGAAGGCCTCCGGATCGTCTTGGGGGCCCATCTTGACTAGTGGAACCTGGGGCGTGGCAGTTGTGGGGTCCTGGGTCGCGGCGGCAGCACCCTCCTGGTGCAGCAAGCTCCGGAAACATCTGCCGGTCCTCCGCTTGGGCCTGGAGGAGCGCAATGAACTGCTGCTCCTGTTATGTGTGCAGCTCGAGGAGGGCCTGATGTTGTGTCTGGTGGATGCTGGCATGCTGGATGCTGGTCTTGACAACGTATTCCAGAAGTGAGGGATCCATGGTCCTCCCGGGTTTCGGCACCAGTGTAAAAGGTCTCTACTTTGATGGAAAGGAGGAAGCGGGAGACGGCGAGATCCAACTCAAAAAGGTAATTTATTTTCTCAAAAACAAACTCGCTTTTCAGCGCAATTTTAATAACAGCACAGTCTCAGTACATGCGTGGCAGCTCTCTCCCTCTCACTGGCGTCCGGCTCGCTTTTAAAGCACATCTCCACTCTCACTGCAATGACAAACAGCTGTTAGAGACAATCATTGCCAGGTGATGATCCTTACTGTTCTCATCTCCTGATCTCGCTTTCCATTGACAAGCCGGCGCTCAACCACTCCCCCACAATGACATAAAAAAACAGCAATGTTGTGTTTTGCTTGTTACTAAAAGCTACACTTTTATGAAACAGCTGAACTGCTTTACACATTTAGTTTGTTACTTTATATCACTGCATTTCAGTATCCACCATAAAACAATAACAGCATTTATTAAATGAAATGAAAACTAAGGTACCATAAGGTCAGACTTGCACTTCCCACTCCGCAGTTAAAGACTGATATCTTGATGCAGAGCGGTTTTGGCATGCTTACCTGGTTCCTGTCCTTGTCCACTTTCTTAAAACATTTATTGAGTGACAGATTGTGCCTGACTGAGTTCTTCCACCCTGTTGGGGCATTGGCAAAGTAAGGGAAGTGTTCCAGGATCCAGTTGTATATGTCTTTAACTGGCAGTCTTTTGGAGGGCGCATCTTCTATAGCCATGAAGATGAGGCAACTGAATGAATAAGGGGGTTTACAGTTCGGGTTCTGCTTGGCGTCGTAAGGGAGGTCCGAGTGGGCCGGGGAGGGCGGGGTGTCATCATCCAGGTCCAGCACAGGGCTGACGCTCCTCAGCACGGGGTCGCCGAAGCTGTTGAGTAGGTTTTTGCTCTCATGGAGCCAGTTGAGGTTGGTGAGCTCCTCGTCTTCCACGCTACCCTTTTCTAGTTTGATTGTGGGAACAGCCAGGTCGATGTCTTCAGCCTCTTGCAGGGTGCACGTGAAGGAGCTTGCCTGATAGAACTGGCTCAGGCCCCTTGCGACGCTGACCCCGGAACCTTCCGGCTTCTTATTGGGAGGCATAACCGGACCCATTTAGACCAAGGCTCCTATGGAAGACACCAGAGAAAACATGGTCACTTTCAAAGAAGGTCAAAGGCCAACAATACACTTTCAAAATTAAATGTTTAGCAGAATGTCCAAGATGCTCTCATCCATATAATGAAATGTTGACCACAGCTGCCAAACTCCAAAAAAGGACAAAAAAGCAACATAAAAGCACACATAAAATTTTTCATAGCATGTGCTATAATCCGAGACTGAAATTCGTAATTCACTCATAATCTTACCCTCTACCTTCATTCTTAAATCCTGGTTTACACGTGAATAAATTCAAACATGGCTTTTAAAGACACCAGTTTTTATGTCAGTTACATGTCTTTGCAACACACCAGGTTAAAATGTACATAAACATGAATGAGATTTGAAAGCTATTAACAAGGGGAAGATTATTAGTGAATTATGCTTTAAATTTGGGTCTATTGCTCACAAAAATCTGTCATATGTCTTCAGAAGACTTGTAATATAGAGCATGAGTCATATGCACTACTTTTATGGTGTTTTATAGAGACTTTTAACCTTTTTAAAGTTTGACAGCCCCTGGTCACTGTATGCGTTGTTGCATGGAAAAAAGTAGCGTGATCATTATTCCGAATTTTTCCATTTGTGTTTCATAGTAGAAAGAAAGATATCTGGGTTTGTTGCAGCATGAGGGTGAGTAAATGATGACAGAATAAAAAAAATGTGGGTGAACTAAATGCATTGGTTTACAAAAAGCAATAATTATTTCCCAAAATGCTGGGGGGCAAACACAGAAATGTACTTGTAGAATGATCATGTCTCTTCAGATAGGTATAATGATTGCTACTGTACATCCCTGACTGTCACAGAAAACTGTAACATCCTATTTTACATCATACATGATACAAATCAGGACAAGAGAGTGACTACAGAACACACTTCACAAATTTTTTGGTATTTCTCAACATTCACAATCCAAAGCCACAACAACTCATTTAAAAAAATGTCACGACTGACTCTTGAAAAGCCTTGAAGGATGACTAAGATTACTTAACGCTCACATTACAACGGCACTGCGGGAAGCTCTAACTTCCTTCTAAGGAACAAAACATTCTCTGTGAGTACAGTACAAGAATCCTTCTACTTTGTCAGCTGCAGGAATGCACGGCATGCCAGCCTGCTCTCTGAGGTGATGTTGACTGGGAGGAACAAATACCAAGCGACTAAAGATTCCCATCTATAGTGTAAAATATTTCAAGTAAACCGAATACATTGCTCAAGGCTATCTACAAATAACTGCTGTTCTGTTCTTTCTCTTTCTTGTTCTTTTCATAGGTGTCATTCACAGATAAACAGCCTATACAGTAAGTCTTGTCAGATCACATCAGTCAAACTCCTAAAAGGAAGCTCGTGTGTAGCCCTCATCTACGTCCAAATAAAAAAATGGCACTTTGACAAGTACAAAAAAAAAAAAAGAAAAATAACAACTTACAGTGCACAAGTCATACTTACTACTTATATTATATTTTAGAGTGCTTTTTGGTGTTTTTCGGAGCTTGACAGATCACTATGCACTGTTGATGTATGACAAGAGCTGTGTTAATATTCTTAAAAAAGTATTACTAACCTAATAATTCCTAGTGATCTTTTTCAGTCCACTTACTCTACAAAAGCTTGGTATAATAGAGTAGAAAGACATTATAGGGGCCATCATGTCAATCACTGAATTAAGTACTCGGAACATGACACCAGAAAAACAGGCTGCGATCTTCCCCATGATCTATCACAGAGATCAATTCATGTGCCGCTGTCTCTCTTGCTGTCTCACTTGCTTTCTCAACACACCCAATGTGCCAGTCCATTTGCAAAAGTAATTACTGGAAATATCAAGTTACAAACAAAAATTCAAATATGATACTGCCAAAAATTAATAGCCTAATTAAAATCAAATATGAGTGTAGGTTTTATTTTTCTGTACAGATGATGCGTGTAATTTCTGCCCCACTAGCGTCACCAAACAGAATTGCAAATATTAAGAATGTTTTCGAACAGGTTTCCCAAACACTCCCCATTAGATAGAAAAAAAGATAGTCATGCACCACAAATGGCTTATCTCAGTAAATTAAGTATTTTAACATATTAAAATGTTTACACTTCAGCTTTAAAAAGTGATTATGCAGATTCCACAATATCATGACCTGCTTTATGCTGAGTGTAAATCAAAAATTAGATGCACTTAAAGATTATTCTTAAGCACCGTGGAGAGCAGTATCTTGAAGTGGAACGGAATTGCCTCTTGTTCAAACTAGCCACACGGACACTAAAATCATTCATGAAAAATCAATGTACTGCATCTTTCCAATGAGTAGCGCTCATCTCACTCACCCTCTGATGGGGTGCTCCGGTCCCGTGAGCCGCTGCACAAGAAAATTATATTACAGCTGACAGTAAAGTAATTTAATTGCACTGTTGCCATGACAACGGCAGGCTCTGTTTAGGCCTAATTTGCTGGCGACTGCCAACTGTGTCCCAAGAGACCTTAAACATGATTCTTGACCATTATTTCAACTTTGAACAAAACTTCGAATATCACATGGCAAGAAGGTGCCACAATTTGAAATCATTTTACTCTACCTTCCTGCTTTATTTTATTGTGAACAGTTGTCATTCAAAGCATTACATAAATTCACATAAAATATTACATAAGAACCGCACGTTTTTCACTTACACAAATATAAATCTGGTACAATGTGCTTGAATTGAGCTCAAAATCAGATATAATAAAGTCAAACAAAGTAAAGCATGTATACCGGTTTACACACAGCATACACACTGATGCACAATGGACTGTTGTGAATGACATATTATATCAGATGTTCAGGCTTGGGTTTGTTTCTGCAGGATTGTATTTCTGTAGCTAATGATGGTAAATGTGCACTATAGCCTTCAGTCCAGATGACAGCAGAAAGTCAGATCACAGAGGGTGGGTTAAAGCTACACATAATTAGGCATGATGCTCTGATCAGAGCCCAAATACCATCTGCCTGTCTAAATCAACATTTGTTTGGCAGCCTCGATATAAATCATTTATTAAATGCATGCATACTGTACATACAGTTTGTACTAAATACAGTGATTTATATCTGCATATGCAAGCAATCGGCCATTATGGCTTGAATAAATTCATCTCGCCCCAATGTCTGCCATGTGCTAAGATTCATAGCGTTATTCTATAAACTACTTTATTCATTTACATGCCAACATGAGTGACATAACAAAGAGAGCACTTTGACACTAACACGGCTTTGTTCCCTCATCAGCAATCTTAACATCTGACTAATAACCGCATGTCTGAGGGCCAAGAGAGATTCTCTATTCAACACACTGACGCGGACTGTCCTGATGTTACAAGCCGGGCGACTGCCAAAATGTCACTTTTCTGTTCAGTTAATTGGGAGAGCTACATTAAAACAAGCACAAAGTCATTTAAAGAGGGTAAAGAACAAGTACTGAGCCCATTTACTCTGGTAATAAATCACTCACTTAAGCAGTCAGCCACAAACATGTGAAAAAGTTAACTTTACATATGTAAACCTGATGTATTTCACGTCGTCACGTCACATTCTCATTAAATTACAAAAATTTGACTAAACTAGACATTTACATTTTCTGAAGTAGGTCGAAAGTTCTGCTGCTGAAATTGGTCTGTGCTTACCGAAAATCGAATCACTGTCCCCTGTGGCCAAAGCTGGAAGTGTTGTGTAACATATGGGCACATGAGCTCCAGTTTCCGGGTGAAATGTACACAGAGTGGCACAGAAAGAGAGTTGTATTTTAAGTTGTAAATGATGCTTTATATTCTAGGAATGCTTATTTTATTAACTCTACCCCCACCCTTACCCAGACCCCTACCCTAAACCTAATCATCAGTGAAACAAAAATGTTATCTTAGATGAAAAATGCATCACCATTGTTTATGCAAACACGATTAATTCCTGGTTTACACAGGACAAGAACCCTGGTCTTCTCCCACACCATGTTTTCAGTAGTGCTAGAGGGAAATGTTTTCACTCTTGAATTGATGCAGAAATGTCTGATGGGAGATGGGACTTGTCAATAATTCAGCTGAATGGGGTTGATTTCAGCGTACATGAACTTTCGGAAACAAAATGTCGAATGAGCTTTGCACGCCCATGACCCTGTCGCCAGTTCACCTGTTGTCCTTCCTTGGACCACTTTTGGTAGGTACTAACCACTGCATAGCAGAAACACCCCACAAGACTTGCCGTTTTGGAGATGCTCTGATCCAGTTGTCTAGCCATCACAATTTGGCCCTTGTCAAAGTTGCTCAGATCCTTATGCTTGCCCATTTTTCCTGCTTCAAACACATGAATTTCAAGAACTGACTGTTCACTTGCTGCCTAATATATCCCACCCCTAGACAGGTACCATTGCAACAAGATAATAAATATTATTCACTTCACCTGTCAGTGGTTTTAAGGTTGTGGCTGATCAGTGTATAATCACTTTGCAAAGTAATAGCACACCTCTCCTCAACAAGCCACATGCTTTGAGGCATCCTTAATTGTCCATAGCACGAACGGTACAAGACAAGTTTCACACCAAAGTTTAATACTTAGCATTATGGGGTTTGTTCCTTTTTCAGATCCCTAACCACAAGTAAACGTAGGAAAAGTAATAGTGATTCTTGCTTAGCAATTACCACTCCTGATTGATTCAAGTTCTCTCTTCTCAGGGCCTGGATAGCTCAGCGAGTATTGTACAGTACAGACGCTGACTACCACCCCCGGAGTCGCGAGTTCGAATCCAGGGCGTGCCGAGTGACTCCAGCCAGGTCTCCTAAGCAACCAAATTGGCCAGGTTGCTAGGGAGGGTAGAGTCACATGGGGTAACCTCCCCATGGTCGCTATAATGTGTGGTTTCGGTGGGGCACGTGGCGAGTTGTGCGTGGATGCAGCGGAGAGTAGCGTGGGCCTCCACACGCGCTACATCTCCGCGGTAACGCGCTCAACAAGCCACATGATAAGATGCGCAGATTGACGTCTCAGATGCGGAGGCAACTGAGATTCGTCCTCCGCCACCCGGATTGAGGCGAGTCACTACGCCACCACGAGGACTTGGAGCACGTTGGGAATTGGGCATTCCAAATTGGGGAGAAAAGGGGAGGAAATCAAGAAGAAAAAAGTCGACTAAATCTGCTGATGAACTTTAGCTGTCAAGAGTATAAATAAGTGCAGTTTCTTAGAAGAGTTTGTTTTGTTGCTGGATGGAAAAGGAAAAAAAAGTGAAGCAATGGATACACCAGCACTAAATCAAAACAACTGGCACCCCTCCCTCAAGACTGTTATTTCCTTAGACCCAACACACCTAATTACCATCTGACAAATATATGCCATTGAGAAAGAAAATACTTCTGTACCAGCTCTGAGATTTAATTCATACACTTGTTGTAATCTTTTCTCACCTCTTGTGACAAGCTCTTTCCTTCCTTGTGGTCAGAAAGATATTTGTTTGTGATCGCACAAAACAGTCGCCATAATTCTGAAGTACGCAATCGTTTTTGAGTACAAAAACACATTGCAACCTACGCCAAACTCCTGGCAAGCCTTGACTCATCTCTCTGAAGTGTTTACCTGTGAGAATTCTCTTAGAGGGTGTGATCGCATGAACTCCACCTTGAACCAGAATCAGTGTTTCCCATTAATTACCTAGACTGTGGCAGCCTAATTTATCCCACCACAGTTTCATAATGAACCGAAAATATTTTTGTACTTCTCATAATAACATAAAAGATCTCTAAAGTTGTGTTTTGCACCGTTGCTTCGGCAAAGCATCTCTCACTCCCAGTCAGTCAGTCAGCATCCCTGCTGTAAATGATGGCGATGGAGGCTTTCCTTTATTTGACTACCATACGTAACATAAAATAATTATCATATGACAATAGCCTCCTCCCCTGTCCAGTGCAGTTTACATTTCTGTCGCAGAGAATTGAGTTGATTGCGTAGGTACACTATTAGGTTGGGCATCGGTCATAATTTTACAAAAATATACAACATAAACTTTGACATGTTACTTGAGCATGTAACTTAAATGTCCTTTTCTTCTCTCTGGACAAGTAACTTTGATGTCATGTCTCACTAACATGACTACCAGGCCCCCGCCCACTCAAACAGCTGATTAGATGAAGTCTTGTGACCTCCTATGGGCTGCAGAGACTCGCTGCATTGAAAACATTACAAACTAAAAAAAACAAAAAAACAAAGAAGACTTGGCCCAAGGACTCCTGGCATTTATTTGAAGGAGGGAATCCACATAGCTGTATGGAGTTCTGAAAACAAATCCAGTATTTATGTCTTTTAGTCTCAGCTCCAAAAAAAAAAAAAATGTGCTGTCAATACTCAGGAATGAGGGAGAGGTAAAAGGTCACATTCTCTTTGCTGTCTAGGTAGTAAAAATCTGCACTCAGCTTATTTTTAAAGCACTTATCTTATCGCTGTACAACAGAGAAGTGGCAGGTAGACATTTCATACTCCTCAAAGCATAAACCATGTCCAACTCAAAAGGACTGATTAAGTAGCAACAAAACAAGCACTCTGCCTTCAAATAGCCCCAATTACACAAGAAACAATCAAGAGGGTTTTAATCTTTGCTTGAAAAACAACATAAAAAGTTGCAGCGAGTCTATTTATCACAGCTGAAACTACAGCATTTAATTACAGTTAGTCTAGGCAGCCTGCACTGACTTTTTGTGCTCACAGTATTGTTATGCCCACAGCCAAGTATTGAGCAAGAGTTTCCACTTTCCACAGCTTAACACAGTTATCATGGGTTGGTTTTTGCAGAAATGATTTACAGCTATTCGATTAATCTTCCTAAGTGTATGTAATCAAAGCTAAAAAAAGCTTGTGAACGAATGGTCTGGGAACTTGTTGTCTGAGAACACAACTCCAAGATGAATTAGAAAATCAGTAATACTTGCTCTTAACCTCTTCTGAAAGGATGAGGTCCTGATAAGGAAAGGAATTCCCAAGGAATTAAAAATGTCAGATTCCATTTAACAAATCCTTGGTGATTCTATTAACAATTAAGTACTTTTGAAGAAAGTACTAGTATGTTTGGTAACATATTTTTCTATTTTTATAAAGTACACTTTATTAAGACAAAACTTAGTTCTGAATGTGTATCTCTCTTACTACATATTGTCAAATGTTGTCAGTCAATAATTACACTAAATTTAAGCCTAAGTACACATAACACAATAATAACTCTTGGTTTATTTCAATGAACTGCTCTGGCAGATTCAGTGAGTCAGAGTCAATTGACTGATTCCAACCAATAAGTCATGAATTCAAGAGTCCTTTTAAACCAGTTTACTAAAAAATAAGGGTCATGCATTCACAAATCAAACTACACTGATACACAGCTACAACATAATTTCATAGTAGATTCAGCATATGAAAAGCAATGCAGGAAATGCTGTCACAGTATATTAGTATGATGTTCTGTCTGAATTGGTGGAACATCATGAAACATGAAAATCATTTAACATCATAAAATTATTCGGTTCCAACATTTTTTTTTTTT
Organism: Myxocyprinus asiaticus; assembly: GCF_019703515.2. NCBI lineage: Eukaryota > Metazoa > Chordata > Actinopteri > Cypriniformes > Catostomidae > Myxocyprinus > Myxocyprinus asiaticus. The sequence goes on along the minus strand of NC_059363.1, from coordinate 10,193,389 downwards.
ATGGAACTGGCTCAGAATAAGATCCTGACCCTAGTCTTAATGCAGAGGTGATGAGACCACTGAAAGCGTGATTCCTTACCATGCTTTCTTTTGTTATGAATTAACGCATAGCCTCATTTTATCCTCTTTAAAAGAGGTGAGACATAAGTGAACATATCTGGGATATTAATGAAGGTCTGACAGAATAGTCTCCTTTACCTTGGATGTGATCCTCGTTTCCCAAGTCTTGTTTAACTCTCTGCAGTTCAAATGAGTTTGTTTAGTAAAAGAAAAAAAAAAAAAAAATCATTAAGAATGACCTAAGAGCCCTTTTCCACCAAAATCTTGATGGTTCTCGTGTCCAGCCTGTGCTCCGCTAGTTCATGGCCAGGGTAATCTGGAGCCTATCGTAAACCGGCCATGCTTTTCCACTGACCTGAGAGCCGAACGGTGATGTAACGGGTTACTGTCTATGTGGTAGTTTCACGTGACTACCTCAAACATAAACAAATATGGCAGTGTGTTTGTATACAGCTTTTACTCTAGTTTTTGAGGACATTTTTAAACGTACGGATTAATGCAATCCATCGTTATTACATTGCTCAACAAGATCTACGCTAAAGACAACAGGTAATGTAATTACATTATGATGTATGAACTATGGCTTAACTTGCTAAGTTCTGTAAACTGTTACAGTGGAATCATTATTAACATTGGTGTAGCAGATGGCTGTATTTGGATTTTTCCATAGCATATAATATTATTGATTGAGTGACTCCAGCCAGGTCTCCTAAGCAACCAAATTGACCCGGTTGCTAGGGAGGGTAGAGTCACATGGGGTAACCTCCTCATGGTCGCGATTAGTGGTTCTCGCTCTCAATGGGGGCATGGTAAGTTGCGTGTGGATCGCGGAGAATAGCATGACACTCCACATGCGGAGTCTCCGTGGTGTCATGCACAACGAGCTACATGATAAGATGCACTGATTGACGGTCTCAAAAGAGGAGGCAACTAAGTCTTGTCCTCCACCACCCAGATTGAGTTGAGTAACCACGCCACCACAAGGACCTACTAAGTAGTGGGAATTGGGCATTCCAAATTGGGAGAAAAGGGGATAAAAAAATATTATTGATTGAGAATCCCACCGTTTTACTTAAACAGTCCATTTTCTTTCATATTAAACTATTTGTATCAATACTTTTCAGTATTGAATGGATTATAAGAAGTCTCGCTTCATCCGCCATCTTGGATTTATTTTTCCACCGAGCTCATCAAGGTGCATTCTGGGATCGCCTACCCAGGGAAGGATACATTCGATGCGATGTGGCTAAAATGAGATATCTTAGGAGGATAAGTAAGCATAAGTAAGATACCTACCATTTGGAACAGTCTTTGTGTCAGGAGCGAGCCTATGATATCTTAAAAGTGATGTCTTAAAATGCTCACTGTGTTTTTAGAACAGACCTAATGTTCCCTCTTATAGTAACTTCTGTCATTTAAGTACTATCTAAATGATCTTGTCCTAATTTAAGCACACACAGCTAGCCTGAATATAGGCTATGATACTGTAAAACTGTTTTATCTCATGTCGCCCAATAAGCAGATTATGTGAATATTCTATGGTACCTAGTAGCTGAGAGCTCATTAAAGCAGAAACAAAGACTTGATAATTTCAGAGGCTATATATATTTTCCCAACAGAGGTCATTAGGGTAGATTATCACTGTTCTGCAGAGATAGAAACTCCAATTCCAGCTCTGTTCGACTCAGACTAGGCTGCTGCCCGTGAGGAAAGGTTGGTAGTCAGGCTGCTGCGCAACTGTGTCACCACGGTTACTTTGAGCCACACGGGCGTCCGTTTCCCTGGCAACGGGAGGATGGCTGGGATGTTGTGACAAGCTGTGTTAATTCTGTCACCCGTGAACCCCAGAGGATCAGCACCATTTCTCTTCATTTCCATCGGAATCTGAGACCCCATTATAATAGTCAGTTTTTCACATATCGGCCTATTACCGCCACATGTTCATTCTTTTCCCCAGCATTCCTTATTAGACACATGGGGAGCAATAAAATGTACAAATTGAACAAGATCTCTGAAATAAATGCTGTAATGGATCTTCATAAAAGCACAAAGCTGTATTTGACTGTGGATTTATATTCATAATGTAATCATGCTTAATGGATCTAAATCATGCCACCAACCCCCTCATGAAGTACAGCGGCCTCCATCACTACAATGCTGAGAGCAGGGTTAAAAACTCAGGCCATTCTCTCTTTAAACAGCACTGGACTTTTTTGTATAATTTAGATTCCTTTGCATTTCTGTCTAGATCAAAAGGTATACTGAATGTCCAGGTAAACATGCTGAAAGAGGCAACTAACTCATGGCTATTTAAAAAAATTTCCAAAACAGAATGAAATACAGTACACTAAAGAAGATGATAAACAAGCATCCTTTGCATATGACAACACTGCAATAATAAAATACATAGTGTAGGACAAGCTGATTAATCAGCCGAAACTGAACCATTTATCCGATAACAGTGTGGATAATACACATTTTTTGGTTTTCAAATTTCCAAATTTTCAAAATTTTTTTTGTTTTTAATAAATATTACATAAAATAACTGCTTATTTCACCATTAGGTGCTCATTACAGATATGTTGGCATTATATCACACAACCTGCTATCTAGATAAAGACATTTACATCAGCACTGAAAAACCCATTTCCAGTGACTACTGAACTGTAATATTTGGGTGTTTATCCAACTTCAGGAACTTGTAAGCACTGTGAACTAAGTTTTTATGTAATTTTTTCTGAAAGTCAAGAAAAATTCCAGCAGAGTGCCATTTCCATCACATCTCAAATTCTGTATTGTTTTGGACTTGACTGTGATGGAAATAAAAAATGTTTTACGGATTTGAGATAAAATTTTCGACTCCTTTCTCAGACCAGAGAACAGACCAAAATGTAATTTATTTACACTATTAATCTTGACAGCAGACTCTTTGGAGGTAATAATTTCAATCTCGATTACACTTCCTATAGCGCCATCTAGCGCTCTGCGCATGCATCAAACATGAGGAAATGTAATCGAGCTTGAAATCATGATCGTGCCAAGAGACTGCAATGGCAAGATGTACAGTGAAAACTGTTCTCACCCAAAACTGATTGGATCGCTTCAGAAGACATTGATTAAACCACTGACGTCGAATGGATTACTTTTACGATGGCTATATGAGATGTATTAAGATAGGGTGACCATACGTCCTCTTTTTCGGACGTTAAAAAAGCATCCGGCTGGGATTTCTAAATTTGCGAAAATGTCCGGGATGATTCGGCTTTAGTTGCATTATGATGTGCATCTGGTCTAATACTTCATTGCGTGTTCGCGCATATTTGCATTGCTTTAACCCCTCTTTGTAAGTCCCACCTTCTCGCACACCAATTGGTCGATTATAAGAGGCTTGCAGCAACTATTGGCCAAATTCCTGCCTGTCAGTCTCTTGCTTGAACAGTTGCTTGACCGTAGCAGCAAATGATAGCTGTGCCCAAACGAAAGTGCAAATTTATGGAAGATTTGCACAAAAAATTCCCATGCTTTCGTTCAGGTCGAGATCAGTGGGAAGCAGAATGTATGATATGCAAAGCTGGCACTTATGTGTCAGTTGCTAATAAAGGTGCAAGTGATTTAGAAGCACACATTAGCTCTGTGAAGCATAAAGGGTCAGCAAAAGGTGAAAGTTCATCAGGTAAATTAACGGACTACTTTTCATGACCAGGTAAAATTGTTATCACATTGCTTCATTTTCCATGGCCATTCAAAATAATAGTAATAGTAAATGAAGGTACACTCATGGCGTCAAATATTTTATTTTAGTACATGGACATTAAAAAGAATGTTGGTACATACGCTGAATGTAGAATGTTTTTATTTTTTTATTTATATATATTTATGTTATGCTAATAGAGTGTCTTTTTCACTGTATTAAAGTTTGCATTCATAGTAACACTATTTTGAACCCTATTATCCACCCCCCCCCCCCCCCCCCCCCCAGCAGAAAAAAAAAAGTGTCCTCTTTTTGGAAAACCAGAATATGGTCACTGTAATTAAGAGTTCTGGGCACCATTCACTTGCATTGTGTATGTCCAACAGAGCTGAGATATTTGTCTAAAAATCTTCATTTGTGTTCTGCAGAAGAAAGAAAGTCATACACATCTGGGATGGCATGAGGGTGAGTAAATGATGACAGAATTTTTATTTTTGGGTGAACTATCCCTTTAAGCATGCTCTTCACTGACACTTCTTAACATGTACACTAACTTTTGAAGAGAACAAAAAATAGGGGCAAAATTGTTTGGTGTGCTGGAAATGACACCACAACCGTGGGACAGTGGTTGCAAATTTGATAGCCAGTTATCACATTTGCTATTATTAAATAAATTGTATTACATAAACAGTACGTAGGCATCATATTAGCCTCCTTGGTGTCCAGATATATTGGAAAACCCATACCAGGTGGCCACTAAACTGTAATACAGAAAGACAGTGATTTCAGTTCCTGTTTTGAATTAGATCTGGAACCTCGTGTCTGCAGTCACGATCTTCAGCTATTAGGCAACCACCACCCAGCACTGGCCCTGCATGGGGCCGGAGGGGGCATATGGTGATAAAATCAGAATGGCTCCAGCTCCCAGCCCAGCGCAGTTGAACCGCATGCAACGATAGTGAATCTGACAGAGCTGCTGCGTTGATGCCTATGACCCGCTACAGCGCAGAGCCCAGTTTTATCACCCCGCAAATCAAATGGACCCGGCTACCATGGAGGTTTTAAATAATGTGGGTTGTGATCAGGGACACACACAGACACACACCTTGACATTCAAATTCTCTCTGAATTCTGCACCCATAGGTTTATATCTTCTCCGTGGCGCTTCCCAGACGGGGAGACTGCACCGAGCCCCGGGAGCCGGGCTAGCTGGGCTGAGGTTTAACATTTCACAGAAGGTCAGTGAGCATAGTATGATTTGAAATCCAGCAGCTTTATCTCCATTGTAAAAAATGGCCATCTCCCCATGAATGCCACTGCCCTGCTGGGGCTCAGCTAATACAGAAAAGCATCCAGGCATAAGAGTGCAAGCTAATCTAATCCCAAAAACAGGGGCGCTAGCAGAGAAAAATGTTTGCACAACACTCATATATCTCAACAAAAAACACAGAAGGATGACAGGTAACTGTATCCTAGACACCTTGCTCAAACTAGGGCTGCAGTATGATCGAGTAAGTCCCTGTTGTTGCGAGCATCGGCTCAGGGCCTGGGAGGGAGCACCCAGGAGACAGGAAATTTTATTTGCCTGCATATAGGTGACAAGGGAAACCCAGTTAGAAGCTGAGTCCATAGATGCGGAGCCTCAGGGGGAGAGGGCACTTATTGAAAATTAAGATACTGCACGCCCGAACCACTCAATTCGACTGATCAGTGGGCCATAGTCAGGCACAGAGTAAAAAAAAAAAGACAATTAATTTACTCACCCTTATGATGTTCGTATGACTTTCGGAGATGTTAGTCATTTTGACCTTCACTTTTATTGTATGGAAAAAATGCAATGAAAGTGAATTGTGACTGTGAGTGACATTTTGAGGCACCTTGTTTTGTGTTTCACAGAGAATTTTGGTTTGGAAAAACATGCAAGTGAATAAATTGCAACAGAATAAGGGCTTGGTTATTCAGTCTGATGCCATAGAACAACTCTTTTAAAGTCAACATGAAATGGCATTCACAACCAATTTTACTTCCATAATGTTATGCTTTTCACAGTTAAACTTTTTCTTTTGCTCATATTAGGGATGTTAACGATAATCAATGAATCAGCGTTAATAATTTGATAAATTTAGCCTATCGATCGTTGATTAAGTAATTTCAGGACAAATACGTTAGTAATAATGCCAGCAGGCTTTGATAAGGCTGCCAGGAAAGCACGTTCAGCTGACATCACACCAGCACCAGGCTACTATGTTTACATTTTGTTCTTGTTTTATTCTTGACTTGGCAGGATTGTGACAGTTTCCTCCACCCATCTCTCAGGTTGTCCATGTGCTTTTGTTTCCCTCCTTCCCTCCTGTTTCCCACAGGTGTTGCTCAGCAGCGCAATCAGCGTTGTCATGGCAGCTCTGATTAGCGCTGCTTGTTATTATGGGCAGCACCTGTTTTCAATCCTTCCTTCCCTGTATATTCTCTCCTTTGTCTTGTCTACTTTGTCAGATTGTTGTTTTGTGTTTATTCTCCAGTTGAGTCGTTCCTGTCTGTTTCCAGTTCTCCCCTGTTGGTTTGTTTTTAGTTCTATTTTTGTCTTGTTGATTATTTCTCCCTTGTGAGAGTTTTGTTTTCTGTTTAGTTCAGTTTTATTAGTTGGTTTGTTTTCTGTTCTATTTTTACTTCACTTTGGTTTTGTTTCTCCCTCGTTAGTGCTTTTGTATTTTGTTGGTTTTGTTTCTTTTTAATAAAACACCTTGCCTCTCTGCGTCTTGGGTCCTACTTCAAAATACCCTGACAGAATGGAACATCTGCTGCAAGGGTGAAAGACCAAAATCCCACACTGTTGGTGTCTTTGGAGAGGCCCGCTGAGCCTGTTATTGTCCACCAGGAGGCGGCCAATTCAGATGCAGCTTCTTTGGACACCTCTCGGGCTTCTCGACACCGTCGCCAGATGAAGCACACTGCCGACTGCCAGGAGGCGGCAGCAGTTCCCGTCGCCGACCACTTTGAGTCAGTGGTCATTAGTACTGCAGTGCCTCTTACCGCTCGGAAGAGGAGAAGGGCCCCTACTCTTCAGGCGTTGCCTGTGCCCATGGCCACGGAGGCAGTTCCCCTGTCACTGCCAGTGCCCACGGAGGTCGTTCCCCCGTCACTGCCTGTGCTCACAGCCATGGCGATCGTTCCCCTGTCACTGCCAGTGCCCACGGAGGTCATTGTCATTCCTTCCTGTCAAGCCGCCATACCTACCCGAGCCATCACACCCAGCCAAGACACCAAGTCCAGTTTAGGCGCTCCACCCTGGCTTGCTCTGCCTGTGCCAACCTGGCTTGTCTCGCCAGCTCCACCTTGGCTCTCAAGCCGGTGCCACCCTGGCTTGTCTCACCAGCTCCACCCTGGTCTGTCCTGCTGGTTCCACCCTGGTCTGTCCTGCCGGCACCAACCTTGTCTGTTCTGCTGTTTTGTCCCTGGACTTTACCTCATCTCCTGTTTATTTTGCTTGGACTCATGTTTTGTTCTTGTCTGCCTTGTGTTATGTAGTGCCGTCCACCTGTTTCCCCCACCCTCTCTTCCCGTTGTCTGGTCTTTCGTCTAGTTTTGTCTTGATCATGGGATGACTGGGAGTCATCGCTTGTATGCAAGTTATATATCTTGTATACAAGTTATTACTAACTGTATGTCATTAACAATAATTAAACAATTCACAAATTCGTATTAAACAGCCTAAATGTGTTGAATTAAGCTGAACTAAGAGTATTTTAAGAGGAAAATGCCAATACTTGCATTTCTTAAGTGTAATAATTTAAGTTACAGTTGAAGTCAGAAGTTTACATACACCTTAACCAAGTACATTTAAACTCAGTTTTTCACAATTCCTGACATTTAATTGTAGAAAACATTCCCTGTCTTAGGTCAGTTAGGATCACTACTTTATTTTAAAGAATGTGAAATGTCAGAATAATAGTAGAGAGAATGAATTATTTCAGCTTTTATTTCTTTCATCACATTCCCAGTGGGTCAGAAGTTTACATACACTTTGTTAGTATTTGGTAGCATTGCCTTTAAATTGTTTAACTTGCTGGCTGAAGTCTTGAGATGTTGCTTCAATATATCCACATAGTTTTCCTTCCTCATGATGCCTTCTAATTTGTGAAGTGCACCAGTCCCTCCTGCAGCAAAGCACCCCCACAACATGATGATGCCACCCCAATGCTTCATGGTTGGGATGGTGTTCTTCGGCATGCAAGCCTCAACCTTTTTCCTCCAAACATAATGATGGTCATTATGGCCAAACAGTTAAATGTTTGTTTAATCAGATCAGAGGACATTTCTCCATAAAGTAAGATCTTTGTCCCCATGTGCACTTGCAAACTGTAGTCTGGCTTTTTTTATGGCGGTTTTGGAGCAGTGGCTTCTTCCTTGCTGAGCAGCCTTTCAGGTTATGTCGATATAGGACTCGTTTTACTGTGGATATAGATACTTGTCTAGCAGTTTCCTCCAGCATCTTCACAAGGTCCTTTGCTATTGTTCTGGGATTAATTTGCACTTTTCACACCAAACTACGTTCATCTCTAGGAGACAGAATGCATCTCCTTCCTGAGCGGTATGATGGCTCCGTGGTCCCATGGTGTTCATACTTGCATACTATTGCTTGTACAGATGTACGTGGTACCTTCAGGCATTTGGAAATTGCTCCCAAGGATGAACCAGACTTGTGGAGGTCCAAAAATTTTTTTCTTAAGTCTTAGCAGATTTCTTTTGATTTTCCCATGATGTCAAGCAAAGAGGCACAGAGTTTGAAGGTAGACCTTAAAATCATCCACAGGTACATGTCCAATTGACTCCAATTAGCCTCTCAGAAGCTAATTGGTTAACTGCCTAAAGGCTTGACATAATTTTCTGGAATTTTCCAAGCTGCTTAAAGGCACAGTTAACAGTGTATGTAAACTTCTGACTATGGTTGGGAACCGAGAACCGGTTCTTGTTCAGAACCGGTTCCATTCTTTAAAAAATACCGGAATCGTATGATCTTTGTAACTTTTGGTTCCGTTACCGGTTCTCCAGTGTGCAATTTTCTGCTGATGTGGCTGGAACACCGTCCTCAAATACTCTGACAGTGTTTCCAGCAGTGCATCTCTGCAGCAGTGCTGCCCTCTACTGACTCTACAGCACAAAAACACAGTTCTTCCAGTGTATTTAATTCCCAATTGAACGAGTCTTGAGCCGGCTCTTTTTTACAATACGAAACAAATGTGCTTCCGGTACAGTTCGATTCCCGAAATAATTATTCAAAGGAAACGGTTCTTTTGAATCAACAGCGCAAAACATATGGTGCTTCCGGTATAGTCTGATCCCGAAAGAACCATTCTAATGAGCCGGTTCTTTTGAATCTACAGCATGAAACATACAGTGCTTCCAGTATTCAAGTAATCTTATACTGATGTGCAAGTTATGAATGTCCAACTCAAAATTAATTAAGAACTGTTGAAGTCTCACAAGCCTAAAGTACAACATTAGGCTACAAAACACAGTCTAAACTGTCTCTGGAACTGTTACAGATTATTTAATTATGACCTGCTGTGTCTCTATTAAATCAAGCAGTGCAGTTACTGACTGGTTGTTCATATGACAATGTATAATTAAAGATTCACATGTTTTGTTGTAGTAAGTGGAATTTTATAAAATAATAAATTAATTAATGAATTTTGTGTTGGTTTAGATTTCTTTATTTAAAATAGAGTAAGGATCTATTATTGGATTGTATTTACATCTCTAAAAAGTCTGCAAACACACCTTTTACAAGACCTGTATTAAATGTATTTCTGATTTGTTATATCTGCTCTGTACAAATCTGAAATGATCTCATTATTTGGTAACAGACAGCAGAGGGTAGTAAATGCAATAATAATTGCATTTCTCATTTCTAAACAATTCTTTAAATAAAGTACTAAAAGAATTACTGGAATCGTTACTGGAACCTTTAAGGAACCGGAATCGTTAAGAGGAATCGGAATCATAAAATTCCTTACGATTCCCAACCCTGACCCACAGGAATTGTGATATAGTCAATTAAAAGTGAAACAATCTGTCTGTAAACAATTGTTGGAAAAATTACTCGTATTATGCACAAAGCAGATGTCCCAAACGACTTGCCAAAACTATAGCTTGCTAATATGAAGTCTGTTGAGTGGTTAAAAAAATGATTTTTAATGACTTCAACCTAAGTGTATGTAAACTTCTGACTTCAACACTATATTTAAACAGTAAGCTGTATGCACATATTATTTGGTGTCCTCCGCGTGCGTTTTGCGGTATAAATGTCAACAATTAATCAATTAATTCATCATTGATTTTCATGACGATCAATTATGAAAATGTCTGAAAATTGACATCCCTATCTCAAATATATTGTTATTTGCTATTACTGTTATGTACACAATTTTTTATGTGCATTATTAAGACATAAATATAAGTGCTCCATCTCAGTCTAAGTAGTCTCCGTTTCAACTTTTTATTCTCTAGTTCTTCAAAAATAAATGTGATCTGGAAAACTGTGATCTTGAAAACCTATAATGTAACATCAAGAATTTTTTTGTTTACTGAATATCTAAGGAACCATTACGCCAACTCAAGAACCCTATTCCTATGTTCATGATAAGATAAGGGGTCTTTGCTGATCCTAAAGTGCTGCAAAGAACCACTGAAAACCCTTCTTTTCAAGAGTATATGTGCTGGTGGGACTCATGAAGGTGCACCACACGGGAACTCTTCAGTTGTAGTTTTCCTTTCTTTTTCTTTCCTCAATCCCACAAGGAGCGAGGGATCAGAGTATGGCTGCTTTAAGTTTAATAGCCACGTTAAATGGGCACAAACTGTCTCTGCGCGCAATGCGTTTCATTAGTAAACAGCACTCGAGACGGCGGTGCCACTCGTTACAATAACACAAAACAATGCAATTAATGGTGTAACACAGGGCGGGGCCGCGGTCTCGGGTGCACTCGAAAGATTATAATTGTTCCAGTCTGACTGCCTCTGGGAGCCTGCAGTGGGAGCACTTATTACAAGACCAAGAAAGAGGGAGAGAGAGAGAGGGAAAGAGAGAACACACTAGCAGCTGTACAGCAGTCCATAAATAGAGACATAAACCAAGCCTTGCTGCTTACAACTTACATAGGTAGCCACTCAAATAGCACTCTGCATGGGACACTCAACTTGCAACTGATACTGTACATCAGGGGTGCTCACACTTTTATGGCATGAGATCTACTTTTTCATAATGCTATTACAGTAAGATCTACCATGCACAATTTAAGTATACACTGTAGGCAGTGTTGTCATCATACCATTTCAGAAGCCAGAACCAATACCATTGAAATTTGATGATTCTTGATGCAAAAACTAATTTGTACTCTTTTGTTAATTGGGTAAACATTGTTTCAAGTTCAAGTAATTATTCAAGACAAGGAAACAGTTAGTAATAAAATAAGAACAAAGAAAATTAAGAAAACAGTGCTTAAAATTTCTAACAGCAGTATCAAGTATTCAAGTAAACATTCTTACATTCTCATGGATTACGGGTCTTTACTGTATGATTATAATACATTAATAATTTATTTTAAAGCTAAAGTTATCCAGCCAAGAGCAATGAATGGTTTTCTTGTTTTCTTTTTATTGCTGTTAATATTAATTAAATGGACAGTGGCAGGTCTATCAGGCTGCATTTACACTGCAAGTCCTAATGCACAGATCCGATATTTTGATTCAAATCCGCTTTTTTGTCCCGGTGTTTACGCTTACTTCAGACATAACCAGGGTTGGGGAGTAACGAAATACATGTAACGGATGTTAAATATAAGTAACTGTATTCCACTACAGTTACAATTGAAATAATTGGTAATTAGAATACAGTTACATTCAAAAAGTATTTTGATTACTGAAGAGATTACTTTGCATTTTATTGTCATTTGTTTAATTTAAAATTTAGTCCTTTCAGATGGAAAAATTTATACATATAAATGATGCAATCCAAAGTGCATTTGAACAGCGGTGAAACACTTTCTTATGAAGTGTTACATTCATACAAGCAGACAGAGAAGTAAGTTTGAAGTAAGTTTGGAGCAGAAGAAATAGAAATAAACCTTGTGTAAATTGTCATCTTTTCGCTAAGCTAAAATGCTATTTCTAGCCATTTTACATGCACATGTTACCAGGCACGATCATATTTGTTTTATCAAGAAAATTCACGTTGGATCATAATTTCTTTTTTCTAGTAAGACCTTTGATATTATGGCAAAAATCATATTATTGATAATAATTGTTGAATTGTTTTCCTGTAAAAATATCTAAAAATCCTTAAAACAAGATCAATTTGATTTATCTTGTTTTAGAAACAACACTGCATAAGATATTTAGGTTTTTCAGAGAATGTATTTTTAACATGTGTATTTTGTCTTACTGTACTGGCAGAGTTTTTATATCAAAACAAGTGAAAAAATCTACCAGTGCTGAAGAAGTAATCCAAAGTATTTAGAATACGTAACTGACCTTGAGTAATCTAATGAAATATGTTACAAATTACATTTTACAGCATGTATTCTGTAATCTGTAGTGGAATACATTTCAAAAGTAACCCTCCCAACCCTGGACATAACTGACTGTGTTTCTATCAATACCTCAATAAAACAGGCATTTTGAAAGGTATTTGACCATCACACAGCCGCGTATCCGCATTACGTGAGCTACGTCAGTGCTCACAACAAACGCACACAAAAAGAAGTCGTCTGTGCCAAGGAGCTCTAAAATACCGGTCTGTGCCGTCTGTCAGACAGTGCGAGTTTCCGAAATGTAGTATGGCAGGGGAACAGTTATTTACATTCACGAGGAAAGCGATACTTGATTGGACGATTCAGTAATATTTAGCAGGAAAGCGTTACCTGATTGGTCGCAGAAACTATAGCCCTACCCCTAATCGTAACCAATCAGGTAGAGTTTTCCTCATAGTTATGAATTATCTCCTGCCATCCATCCTACGTTTTGGAAATCCACTCGCGTGGGAGACAAATGAGGAAATAAAAAGTGATCTTTAAGAATTTTGTTATTTGAGTAGTTTCTCTATTACCTTTACCATTTGACCTATTAAAGAGATCGACCAGTGGTTGTCTTGCGATCGATCAGTCGATCAAGATCTACGTAATGAGCACCCCTGCTGTACATTGATTCATAACACATAAATTACTATTGTTTCAATTACTACAACTGAATTTGATCTGAATAATCAAACTGATTCAATTCACGTAATCATGTTGCTTCGCTATGGGCACTAAGGGTAGTAAGCATAACATTACTTATTACCAGCCGCGGGCTGTGCATTTTAAGTCTAGGCCTTCAGTGTGATTCAAGCCATTAAGAAAACACAGTTTCACAATGAATAAGACGCCGTATGCCTATCATACATTACGTGGCAGTCAACTAGTAATACCAATTGACATTTTAAAAACACGTCCACGCATGAAAGCCAGAACTTGAAACGAAACTTAATGCTCAAGCAAGCCTAATTTTAACTGCAGCATAACTGTTTTGTGAAATGAATGTCAAAAATCATAATTTTTCATATTAATCTACCAAGAAGGTCTATAACACCTGGAAAATATATATATAATAATATTTGCGATTTAAATGTTGCTTGCAATAAATTTCGTTTCATCAGGGTACACGGTTATGCTGTGTTCCATTCAAGTTGGATGTGGGATATTCCTACTTGATATCTCCGAACATAAGTGCATTCCAATCCCCTATATTCAGAACTGCAGCGCTCCCGTTAGCTTAGCAGGGGTTTGACTCTCATTAGAGATGTCTCCTAGCAACCCAACTGATAAACAATGCTGCAGCGCTAGCATTTGTGCTTCAGGTGTACGATTATCAAAAGAGATGATGTTTTATACACCTGTTTCTGCAGGCATTTGTTAAACAAGCTTTAATATCATGTAATGTGGAAACAAACTCAATTATCGATGTTTCAAGTGAATGTTTATCACTTACTTTGTATATCTCCCTGAGTGTCGACATGTTTGTGTGACATAATGCCCCTGCATCTCGGCAAAATCGGAGTTGAGAATTTCTGCACGAGCCTACAAGTTGTAATTCTTACTTCAAGATGCATTCCATTGCACTTTTCCTAGTCGGAAGTTGTAAAATCTGACTTTGAGTTGAATGGAACGCAGCACTACTTTTCAAAACTTGATCTGACACTGAATGCTCAAGCAGCCTAATTTACACTTAGAAAACTCCTGATGTTGCAATAACAATGCAAAAAGCACTTACCAATTTACTTGAAGTGAAAATCAGTCCTCCTTTCCTGTTTAATAAATTAAGCAACTACATGGTCATGCAGAACATCTTGTGTTTTTAAATCCACAAGGATCTCTTTCTCAATGACGATAGCAGCAGTGATGATGATCTCGCACTCTTCGCTTTCAAATTACATCACTTAAAGTGTGATTGCATCACTCAAGGCCAGCTAGAAGGCCTCAACCGGGACATATCATAAAGATCACACCCACCAAGAACAAATAAATCAATCTGATTTTCTGATGAATCTGACAATCTGACTTTAGATGCCTATTCACTTACATTGTTGAGGGATTCTGTGGAAATTCTGAAGACCTGACGGGGGTGGAGCTCAGACTCACACGCTGCTTCGGCTAACAAGCTCGGCTTCGGGCATGCAATTTGTGAAACAGCTGTCACACTTTGCTTGTAAGCATCAAGGAATAAATTCTGATGGATAAACTTTTTGTTTTTCTCTTTTTGTTTGTAGATTAATTAAGAGTGGAAAGCGATTAAAAATACATAGGCAAAAAGGTGATTGAGAATGAAAGGATGAAAAATATTTATTTATTTGGCATGTTAGGCCAGCAGAGAAGGCATTGCTGGCCCTGAGAATTGACCACCACTTATTACACAGCCCTCTGGAATACTCGATTCTGATTGGTCAATCACAATATATATATATGAGTAATGACCGCACATCCGGGGATAAAGTGATATCAGACCAGACATTTGAGTATTGTGAGTTATCTTTTCTACTTCTCGTAAGCAAATAAAATAATTTCAACTCAACTCAATATTGCCATTTGTTTATTTATTTATTTAGTAAGTACTGTAGTCTTGAAACAAGTTGGATAATGAGCAGTGTTTTTAGTCATTTTTGCATACAAAAACCAACAGGTTCTTCAAAACTCAACACAAACCCAAAATCGAATTCAGTGTTTCTAGAGACTCCGTAGTCTATTTGCTCTCACACAATTTTAACGCAAATCAATATTTATTGTCCTTTTTTTTTATTTGATTTGGTACGTACGTAGCTATGTAATAAGCAGGCTAATGTACAGTCAGATGGTCTTTATCACAAACGAAATCCCTTCAGTGTGATACAAGAACCTTCTTTTCCACGTTAGCTCAAATTATACTTCGATTTTGACACAAACACTCAGCATCTGAGTATACAGTCGAACGCGAGCCTGTCAAAGTATACTCCATCTGACTTTGCGAGCATACACAGGCGGTTGCCGCATGCATGCTACGACTGTACGAAACACCTGACTACTTCTCTTTAGGAGTTTAGACCCAAAAAGATGCCTTTATAGTATTTCAGACTAGAGTTATACAAATGCAGGTATCTCCAGACCTCCTCACACACGTGTTCTTGATGTGCACATCTACGGTTGATGTTTTTACCTTCGTCTCCTGTTGTTTACCGGCAATTACATCTTCTTCTAGTGCTTCTTCGTGACAACAACGGCACAAATGTGAGTGTTGCCACCTTTTGGACCCACTAATTAGTGCAAATATTTCCAGGTTCATGGGCATTCTTCGCACGGTTAGACAAATCTGGCTGCGCGCGTTCAGTGCTCGAGCACTCTGCTGATGATGAGAATTGCATCACACGTCCCATTCGGACTGTTCACCAAAGTATACTTTGGGCTTTAGTGTCCTAACCACCCTGTTGGGGTTTATTTTAATTTTTTTTTACACATGACTATTTTTATCGATACATTCCTGTATTTAATGAAATACTATAGACCATTTCAAGGACTGTTTGCTTGTGACGTCAAGTGACGTCATTGTTCCATGAACATTTCCTGCTTGTCAAAAAAGAGACTACTTAGCAGAGTGGGAGAAATGAATGGGAGAAATTGGAACACCAATGGTCAACGGATCGGAGCGTAATTGCAGTTAAAGACACACAATTTATTATACCAGTTGTGATGGAACAAAACACCCCTCCCATGGATCATTGTCGCCCACTGCGAATTTTCCCAGTTTCCCCACGAGTTACAGTTGAAGTCAGAAGTTAACATACACCTTAGCCAAATACATTTAAGTTTTTCACAATTCCTGACACTTAATCATAGAAAACATTCCCTGTCTTAGGTCAGTGAGGATCACTACTTTATTTTAAGAATGTGAAATGTCGTGAGCCTGGGTAGCTCAGCGAGTAAAGATGCTGACTACCACCCCTGGAGTCGTGAGTTCGAATCCAGGGCATGCTGAGTGACTCCAGCCTGGTCTCCTAAGCAACCAAATTGGCCCGGTTGCTAAGGAGGGTAGAGTCACATGGGGTAACCTCCTCGTGGTCACTATAATGTGGTTAGCTCTCAGTGGGGCACTTGGTGAGTTGTGCGTGAATGCCGTGGAGAGTAACGTAAAGCTTCCACACGTGCAATGTCTCCGCGGTAACGTGCTCAACAAGCCACGTGATAAGATGCGCAGATTGACGGTCTCAGACACGGAAGCAACTGCGATTGGTCGACCGCCACCCGGTTTGAGGTGTCACTATGCCACCATGAGGACTTAGAGTGCATTGGGCATTCCAAATTGGGGAGAAAAAGGGGAGAAAATAAAAAACAAAAAAAGAATATGAAATGTCAGAATAATAGTAGAGAGAATGATTTATTCAGCTTTTATTTCTTTCATCACATTCCCAGTGGGCCAGAAGTTTACATACACTTTACTAGTATTTGGTAGCATTGCCTTTAAATTGTTTAACTTGGGTCAAACATTTTGGGTAGCCTTCCACAAGCTTCTTACAATAAGTTGCTGGAATTTTGACCCATTCCTCCAGACAGAACTTGTGTAACTGAGTCAGGTTTGTAGGCCTCCTTGCTCGCACATTCTTTTTCAGTTCTGCCAACAAATTTTCTATTGGATTGAGGTCAGAGCTTTGTGATGGCCACTCCAATACCTTGATTTTTTTGTTTTTAAGCCATTTTGCCACAACTTTGGAGGTATGCTTGGGATCACTGTCCATTTGGAAGACCCATTTGTGACAAAGCTTTAACTTCCTGGCTGATGTCTTGAGATGTTGCTTCAATATATCCACATAGTTTTCCTTCCTCATGATGCCATCTATTTTGTGAAGTGCACCAGTTCCCCACAACATGATGCTGCCACTCCCATCTACATGGTTGGGATGGATTTATTTGGCTTGCAAGCCTCGCCCTTTTTCCTCCAAACATAACATTGGTCATTTTGGCAAAACAGTTAAATTTTTGTTGCATTAGACCAGAGGACATTTCTCCAAAAAGTAAGATCATTGTCCCCATGTGCACCTGCAAACTGTAGTCTGGCTTTTTTATGGTGGTTTTGGAGCAGTAGATTCTTCCTTGCTGAGCAGCCTTTCAGATTATGTCGATATAGGACTCGTTTTACTGTGGATATAGATACTTGTCTACCTGTTTCCTCCAGCATCTTCAAAAGGTCCTTTGCTGTTGTTTTGGGATTGATTTGCACTTTTTGCACCAAACTACGTTCATCTTTAGGAGACGGAATGCATCTCCTTCCTGAGTGGTATGATGGCTACGTGGTCCCATGGTGTTTATACTTGCGTACTATTATTTGTACAGATGAACGTGGTACATTCAGGTGTTTGGAAATTGCTCCCTAGGATGAACTGGACTTGTGGAGGTCCACAATTTTTTTCTGAGGTCTTGGCTGATTTCTTTTGATTTTCCCATGATGTCAAGCAAAGAGGCATGGAGTTTGATGGTAGGCCTTAAAATACAAC
The DNA here is from genome assembly GCF_019703515.2 of Myxocyprinus asiaticus. NCBI lineage: Eukaryota > Metazoa > Chordata > Actinopteri > Cypriniformes > Catostomidae > Myxocyprinus > Myxocyprinus asiaticus. Next base: position 10,175,588 of record NC_059363.1, on the reverse strand, counting down.
CACAGGTACACCTCCTAGTAGAATTTAATTGTCTAATTGTCTAAAGGCTTGACATCATTTTCTGGAATTTTCCAAGCTGCTTAAAGGCACAGTTAACTTAGTGTATGTAAACTTCTGACCCACTGAAATTGTGATATAGTCAATTAAAAGTGAAACAATCTGTCTGTAAACAATTGTTGGAAAAATTACTTGTGTCATGCACAAAATAGATGTCCTAAATGACTTGCTAAAACTATAGTTTGCTAATATTAAATCTGTGGAGTGGTTAAAAAAATAGTTTTAATGACTTAAGTGTATGCAAACTTCTGACTTCAACTGTAGATGCGACGCCAAGGATTGGAGCATGTGTTGCAGCCGACAGGCCAGTATGCTGGGCCGCTATTCCCCTCAAGTGCCGAGGCCCAGGGAAGCAGGGTCGATCATTTTAAATAAATGCCTCTCCGAGGCCTGATGCTACACCCACTTTATATGACGCTTGTTTATATAGAAAAATAGCTCCCCAAACTGCCCAAGAGCATTCCCCTTTGGCTAAAACTAACAGAAAAAAATAAAATTAAATAAAATAAAGTTGACAATTTTTTTTTGCAAGGTTATAGTAAGATGCCATCATGATAGCTTGAAATGTAAAACAATGAGATCTTCATATAACAAAACGTCATGGTTACATTCATAACCTCCGTTCCCTGATGGAGGGAACGAGACGTTGTGTCGATGTAGTGACACTAGGAAAAACTCTGCTTTTTTGAAAAAAGGCCAATGAGAATTGGCGAGTGGAATTTGCATGCCACACCCCCGGACATAAGGGTATAAAAGGAGCTGATATGCAACCACTCATTCAGGTTTTGTGCTGAGGAGCCGAGACCAGGTCCCGGCCATTTCAGCAGGTAGTTCAGCGTTGTGGCAAGAGGGACACAATGTCTCGTTCCCTCCATCAGGGAATGGAGGTTACGAAAGTAACCATGACATTCCCTATCAGTCACTCACTCGACATTGTGTCAATGTAGTGACACTAGGGGTCCCTATACAAAACACCACAACTATCTGAACTGTGTTACGTGAACTGGCGGTGTGTGTCGGGCAGACCGCTGTGTGCCTCGTACCCAGTGCACCAGGCTGTCACGTAACCTCCCCCAATGCTCTTATGAGCATTGAACGGTCCATCAGGAACAAGTCGACTTCCCAACTACAGGGACAGGCTAGCCCAGCCGAGGCCTCTTTCCCTCTCTTTTCTCCCCAAAATGAGTGGAATTTGTTAACTGACTGGGAGCCGTAAGTGTCTGCGTTGGAGGGTGTCCCTCCCAAGGGGAAGACACTGCGGAGACCACACCCCACCCAAAAAGTGTATGTGTGTGGGGGGGGGGGGTATTTTGAGTGGAATACGTCACATGGTCTTACTGAGTCTTGTCAGAAGTATGTCATGTGGAGAAGTCCCATGGTAGGACCTACACAAAGGGGGAGGAGTTTCTAGAGAGCATAGGGGCCTCTGCCCAAGGAAGACGCAGTTTGCCGACAGGGAAACAATTTTGTGGAAGATATCACATGGGGTCGCCTTCGGGGAACCAGCACATGTGGAGCACCTACCTCAGTACAGTGGCTCATTAGCGCATGTACTGGGCCGGTCAGCGAGTTTCTCCACAAACTCAACTGCCAGAGGGCTAAGGAGGAAAGTCATCCAGGGATCACAGTCTGTGAACACGACTGGGAATCAAGTGCGCACGTCTTCACCTCAAGGAAGGGGAAAGGCGCTATGCGCAAGTGGTACACCCGGCCAGCTGTCCCAGAACTTATCTGCTCGTGCCTGCCAATATACAGAACGAGACCGGCTCAACCCAGAGATTGTAGAACCTCACAAAGGTGTTGGGTGTTGCCCAGCCTGCTGCTCTGCAGATGTCTGCTAAAGAGGCGCCACTGGCCAGGGCCCAGGAGGCCGCCACACTCCTGGTAGAGTGGGCTCGTAACCCCGCAGGGGGTGGCACGTCCTGAGCCTGATATGCCATCGCGATGGCGTCAATGACCCAGTGGGCGATCCTCTGTTTGGAGATGGCGCTTCCTTTCCACTGTCCACCAAAGCAGACAAAGAGCTGCTCGGAGCTTCTAAAGCTCTGCGTGCGATCCAAATAGATGCGTAAAGCTCGCACTGGACACAGCATTGCCAAGGCTGGGTCTGCCTCCTCCTGGGTCAGCGCTTGCAGGTTCACCACCTGATCCCTAAAAGGGGTCGTGGGAACCTTGGGCACATAGCCCGGTCTGGGTCTCAGGATCACGTGAGAGTAACCCGGACCAAACTCCAGGCACGATTCGCTGACAGAGAACTCCTGCAGGTCCCCAACCCTTTTGATGGAAGTGAGCGCAGTCAGGTCTTCAAAGAGAGTGCCTTAAGCTCAGCTGACTCCAAGGGCTCAAAGGGAGCTCACTGTAGACCCCGAAAGACTACAGAGAGGTCCCACGAGAGGACAAGGCATGGTCTGGAGGGATTCAACCTCCTAGCGCCTCTCAGGAACTTGATGATCAAGTCGTGCTTCCCCAAGTACTTACCATCTACTGCATCGTGATGAGCCGAAATAGCGGCTACATACACCTTCAAGGTGGAGGGGGACAGCCGCCCCTCCAGCCTCTCCTGCAGGAAGGAAAGCACCGATCCGACTGCGCATCTTCGCATCGGGAAGAACACCATTTAGCGAACAGACACATAGCCTGAGTGATCATGTCTACCACTGCGGGTGGTAGGCCACTTAGGTCTTCCACGTCCCATCCAGGGGCCAGACTTGGAGATTCCAGAGGTCTGGTCGCAGGTGCCAGATGGTGCCCTGTCCCTGAGAAAGAAGGTCCTTCCTCAGGGGAATTTGTCAGGGGGGCTGTCGCGAGGAGCGTGAGATCTGAGAACCACGTCTGGGTGGGCCAGTAGGTTGCTACTAAAATGACCTGCTCTTCATCCTCCCTGACCTTGCACAGGGTCTGTGCAAGTTGGCTCACTGGGGGAAACGCATATTTGCGTAGTCCAGGGGGCCAGCTGTGTGCCAGCACATCTATATTGAGGGGTGCCTTGGTCAGGGCGTACCAAAGCGGGCAGTGGGAGGATTCACGGGAAGCAAACAGGTCTACCTATGCTCAACCGAATCGACTCCAAATCAGCTGGACCACCTGAGGGTGGAGTCTCCACTCTCCCCTGAGGGTAACCTGACATGACAGTGCATGCGCTGTGGTGTTGAGGTCGCCCAAGATGTGAGTGGCTTGTAGCGACATGAGGCGCTGCTGACTCCAGAGGAGGAGACGGCGGGTGAGTTGTGACATGCAACGGGAGCGTAGACTGCCTTGACAGTTGATGTACGCTACGGTCGCTGTGTTGTCTGTACGGATCAACACGTGCTTGCTCTGGATCAATGGCCGGAACCTCCGCAGGGCGAGCAGTACTGCCAACAATTCTAGGCAGTTGATGTGCCAACGCAGCTGCGGGCCAGTCCAGGAGCCGGCGGCTGTGTGCCCGTTGCATCCGGCGCCCCAGCCCATCTTGGAGGCATCTGTTGTAACCATGACGTGCCTGGAGACCTGCTCTAGGGAAACCCCTGCCCATAGAAATGCAAGGTCGGTCCAGGGGCTGAAGAGGCGGAGACAGATCGGCGTGATGGTCATGCAATGTGTCCCGTGGTGCCATGCCCATCTCAGGACTCTAGTCTGAAGCCAGTGCTGAAGCGGTCTCATATGCATCAACCCGAGTGGTGTGGCTGCTGCTGAGGATGTCATATGCCCCAGGAGCCTCTGAAAATGTTTCAGTGGAACCGCTGTCCTCAGTCTGAATGCCTTCAGACAGTTCAGCACCGACTGCACACTCTCGTTCATGAGGTACATTGTCATCGAGACTGAGTCCAACTCCAAACCGAGAAAAGAGATGCTCTGAACCGGGGAGAGCTTGCTCTTCACCCAGTTAACCCGAAGCCCCAGTCGGCTGAGGTGCCGGAGCACGAGGTCCCTGTGTGCGCACAGCAACTCTCGAGAGTGAGCTAGGATTAGCCAGTTGTCGAGATAGTTGAGGATGCGGATGGCCACTTCCCTCAGCAGGGCAAGGGCTGCCTCTGCGACCTTCGTGAAGATGCCAGGGGACAAGGACAGGCCAAAGGGGAGGACCTTGTGCTGGTATGCCTGGCCTTCGAAGGCAATCCGCAGGAAGGGTCTGTGTCGAGGTAAGACCAACACGTGGCAGTACGCGTCCTTCAGGTCTACCGCCGCGAACCAATCTTGATGCTGGAAGCTCGTTAGAGTGCGTTTTTGCGGGAGTCTGTGCAAAGTCTGTGCAAAGCCCGGTTCAGTACTCGCAGGTCCAGGATTGGTCGTAACTCACCGCCTTTCTTCGGTATGATGAAGTAAGGGCTGTAGAACCCTCTCTATCGCACCCTTGCGCAGAAGGGTACCGATCTCTGCATGCAAGGTAGCGGCGTTCTCACCCTTCACCAAGGTGAAGTGGATGCCGCTGAACCTGGGCGGGCGCCTGGCGAACTGAATCGTGTAGCTGAGTCGGATGGTCCGGGTCAGCCATCGCGACGGGTTGGAAAGCGCGAGCCAAGCGCCCAAACTCCGGGCGAGGGGGACCAAGGGAATAACCACGTCGGACGTACCGGTGGGTGGGGCCTCGCGGCGGGGCAGAGCTCGAGGTGCCACATCGAGGGGACTCAAGCCCCGTGGCCGTGCTGAGTCCAGGGACATCGAAGCACTTACCTGGCTCCTGCCACCCACCATAAGATTGGCCGAGGAGGGGTGAGGAGGAATCTCGTCCCCGTAGTCCACTGGAACCAATCCCGTGTGGGCATGTTTGTGCCACAGCTGGGCGCTCAGGGGCAGGGGGTCCGCCGCTGGAGCGCCATAACTGCCAAAATGAGACGGTGGACAGTGGTCGTGACAACGGCCATGCACACTGGATATGTGACCCAGGAGACGAGGGAACCATTCTTTTGTCAGGCCCCTCCTGGGCATGCGGCAACAAAAGATTCTCCTCCCGGCCCTCCACCGGGGGATGGAGTGGTCTGTCGACCAGCCCCAGAGAAATGGGTCTCCTCGCCCCTGGGTCACCATCTCGGGGGCGCTTCGAAGCCTTCCTCGGGTTCTTAGTGGCCGGCCGCGAGACGGGTGGCGTCTGCATCCTGCGGAGGGCTCCACGCCGGAGCTGGGCCATGGGGGCGGGCTGCGATGGAGCCAGTGTTGCTGCTGCAGGAGGATGCCCTTGGCGACGAGCAGACAGGGTGCGGGGTCTTAAGCCGCGCCGGGGCAGGATATGTTGTAAGGCCTCCGTCTGCTTCTTCACTGCCGAGAACAGCTGGGCAAAGTCCAAGATGGCGTTGCCAAACAGGCCAACCTGGGAAATGGGGGCATGCCTTGTCCGCCTCTCCCATCTCTACCAAGTTGAGCCAAAGGTGGTGCAACTGGACCACCAGGGTGGACATCATCTGCCCGAGAGACCACGCCGTGACCTTCAAGCCGTGACCGCAATGTTGCCATGGTCATGTTCTCGCAATGAGGACATGACTCATCAACGAATGATGTCTCCGCGTGGACAGTGCCCAGACACGTAAGACAGCGATCATGGCCATCAGAAGTGGAGAGATAACGACCGCAAACAGGAATAACACACAAACGGATAGGCATCTTTAAAAAGACGTTCCGTGTGTGCTGCTCTTTTTGTGAATGAAAATATACTCTTTTAGAATATACTCTCTTATTTTCGCTCTGCCGAAGCGCCCAGGGGCGTTCTGCACTCCATGGGTGCAGAGGGGGAGAAGCTGCTGAAATGTGCTGTAAATCCAGCAGTTTTGAGGTGCGTCTTTAGAGGGAATTGAATTCAGTGCACTGAATACAACCACTCGGCTCCAAAGAAAAAATCTTAATGAGTGGTTGCATACCAGCTCCTTTTATACCCGTATGTCTGGGGGAGTGGCATGCAAATTCCACTCGCCAATTCTCATTGACCTTTTTTTCAAAAAAGCAGAAGTGTTTGGGGCTCCCAAGAGTGACCCCTGGTGTTACTACATTGACACAACATTAAGTGAGTGACAGATAGGGAACTGGCTGCATATATAAAGATACATATAAATATCACTAATAAAACTCATACATGTTATAAAAATCATATTTCAGTTCAGCTCTGTGCTTTTTTTATTTTGGTGGGCATGAATGGAATGTGATGATGATTCAGAGATATCCCTCAAAAGCCTGTTGTATCATACTTGGGAGTGTGCCTATGATGCATTAAAACGCTTTCTCCATAGACAGCTCACTAGATTTTGGAACGGAGCAATACACTGTTGAACAAACAACCCCAGTGCAGAGACAACATCTTTTGTCCTCATTTACTACTCAGAATGGAAGACAGCACGCAAAGCGCTCGTTCTTAAATGAAACTATATTCGTCCCCAACTGCAAGCATTTCAGCGTGTATTCCTTTTGATCTACGTCTCCAATGTCTTCCAGAGTCAATAAAAGGTATGTGCCAGCTCCTTTACGAGCTCTGCAGATATATATTAAAGGGGTCTTACTGATTCAAAGCACAGCCATAAACACAATGGCAGGCATAGCTTAGTGATAAGCCTCCCTTAGTGGAGACTGATGTTATCAGTGCAAGCACTGGACTGAGAGGAGGAGCGAGGTGATGCTGAAGTCTTTGGTGGCAAAGAGAGAGAATCCATCCACTCAGTAGATCACAGTTCAGTGCTGGACACGACTCTCTCTCTCTCTCTCTCTCTCCCGATACACACATCACAAACCAAGGCCACTGAAGCAGATTCCCAACTTTCTGCAGAAATCCTGCTAGATGAGGTTGTAAAGCAGTCTTAATCTTTAATCACTGAGGATGGATCACAAACGTTCATTCACGCACCGATGATAATACATTCCCCTGTACCTTGGGATCCACCTCTAATCACCCAGCATCCCCCTCTATAATGACAAACAGGGACATAAACAGGGATAAAACACGCACACACACAATCGTCAATAAGCATGCATCATATACACTGACACGGTTTGCGATGTGACAAGTTTCCAGCGACAAACAAATTCACCCTTCGTTATGTCCCGCCTTTAAAGTATTACGTGCAATTCATGTCTAAGCAACTGTTGCCGTCCACCATACTCATCTGACAAGCATTTGCTTTTCTTTCTAATAAGAATCTATGGGAATCATATGTTTGAATATTTTTAAGCAAAATTGTATTGAAATGATCAAAAAATATGAAAAAACAAATTTTGTTGGGTCATCTAATAGATTATAGTACCTATAAAAAATAAATAAAATAAAAATCCACAAGGTGTGCTGGGTATGCAGCGTAGAGCTCAGGGTCACCAGCTGAAGCCATGCCCCCAAAAGCATGAAGAACAATAAAAATAAAAATTGAATAGGTAAATAGGTCCTATGCTTTGCAATGTCACTCTTCATTTCACATCCTCCACAGTTGTAGCAATAAGAGTTAATATGCGTTATTAATAAAAACTGTACACCCTTTCTAATATGCTAAAATGAGAACTTTCCTGACCCGACTTATAAAAAAAAAAAAATACATCTTTTATATGTTAAAAATATATTTATTTGTATCTTTTCGATTATTTGTCTCCTTTTTCTTATTTATATATACATTTTGGTTGGTTTATATGTATTTTTTTTTTCTTCCTTCACCTGTACTTATCTTTATGACTCAGTGATTGTATTCATACACTGTTTGATCTTACTGAGCATTTATATAGAAACAAATCCACAGTTTTAGCACCATTTGTGGACTTCTGGAATGATTTCACCGTGACGCCATCTGACCAGCTTAAATACGGGACGATACCGTATTTTACAGGATGGGTGGCAACCCTATTGACAGTCCACATCCACAATACCCAAAGTACATATACAAACAAACACACATACACACACTTACTTTACTGTATGTCAGGCATGCTTGCATATATTCCAAAACACATAGCCTATATAAAACACACTCATACATTTGCATCAGCATGCTTGCATTTTATTCACAATTATCTACACTAGGTCTGTCGCGAATATCAAATAATCGTCTGATCGCGAATATTTGAACTAACCGCGGTTATTTGATCGCACTTTAAATTTCAATCACATTTTAATGCTCAAATAAGGGACTTTTAAGCGAATATGTAAATGCCATAAACAGCACGTTTCATTCAGTTGAACTTCGCATCACTGAGCTGCACCAAGATGTCATCCGGAGCAGCTCCGGTCCAGAGCGCGCAAAGTGCTTCGTTCTCAAGCGCTCTGATGTGCATGCCGTCGGCAGAGGCTTGCACCAAACTCCCGCGAAAATATAGAAGAAATATAAACTTTGATAGTGAATGCAATGCACTCCAGCTTCACTTTAAACGAAGATCTAATGGCAAATATTCCTGGTCATAGAGTTTTCATAACACAGGAGACGCACTCTCTATTTCTGTGGAGTGATAAAATGATGAAACGAAATCTCAAATGTTTTGCTTCATGAAAAATAAAAGGGCTTGTGGGTTTAATAAAGGAGCATTAAAATAACGTGAAAGTGGAGAAATTAGGACAAATATTTTACTATTGCATATAGTATAGTATATTATAATACACTATCATAAAATCATATTATATATTAATATAATATAATATAATATATTTTAAGTGAAATATGTAAAATGACTTCTTAAAGGGATAGTTCACCCAAAAATTTAAATTTTCTAATATTTACTCATCCTCATGCCATTCCAGATGTGTATGACTTACTTTCTTCTGCTGAACACAAATGAATATTTTTAGAAGAATTTTCACCTCTGTAAGTCCATATAACACAAGTGAATAGTGACCGGAACTCTGAAGCTCCAAAAAGCACATAAATGCAGCTTAAAAGTAATCCATAATACTCCAATGATAAAATCCATGTCTTCTGAAGCGATATGATAAGTGTGGGTGAGAAACAGTTCAGTATTTAAGTCCTTTTTTACTGTCACTCTCCACTTTCACTTTTACATTCTTCATCTTTTGTTTTTGGTGATTTGCATTCTTTGTGCATATCACCACCTACTAGGCAGGGAGGAGAATTTATAGTAAAAACTTACCCACACCTATCATATCACTTCAGGAGTTTTATGAATTACTTTTATGCTGTGTTTATGTGCCTTTTGGAGCTTCAAAATTTTGGCACCTATTCACTTGCATTTTATGGACCTACAGAGCTGGAAAAAATCTTCTAAAAATCTTAGTTTGTGTTCTGCTGAAGAAAGAAAGTCAAATCTGGGTTGGCATGAGGGTGAGCAAATGATGAGAGAATTTTCATTTTTGGGTGAACTGTCCCTTTAAGGTGTATAGAGCACATGCACCTTATAAATATGACAATTTATATGACAATTAATAGTGAAAGCCCCAAAACGACAATTGTCATAGCCCTAAAACAGACAATTAATCGTCATATTCGCAATTATTTGTTTGACAATTAATCGTCAGCCAAATTTCATAATCATGACAGCCCTAATCTACACATACACAAACTTACAGAAACACATTTGTCAACACTTACATGGTAATATACCCACAAAGTCAGCATGCTTGCATGATACTGTATACTTAAATATCTACACACAGAAACACATTATATCACGTATATTTATAAAATTATAAACATGTATCTCTCTCTCTCTCTCTCTCTCTCTCTCTCTCTCTCGCGCGCTCACACACAAATACATACCTCAAGCTGAATGTCCCAGAGGTCAAGCATGGTCAGTAAGATAAGCTATCATTCATCATCATGGCAGGCAGTGCTCCTGAATTAAGCTTAAGGTACAGTTATAACCCGAGAATGAGGCTCCATATCAGCACTAAACAAAGGCATCTCAGTGATGGCAGGGTTAGTTGGAGCATGTGAGAGAGATTCTAAAGCTCTCCTGTTCACTTGATCTGCTCTCCTTTCAAACGTGATCACTCTGCATTCAATCACATTTCATATAAAACAAGATCTATTGCGTAGTAAAGCAGCCTTGCCAAAGACATAATTTGTGTGTGTATTTAAAATGTGTGTTTAAGTGCCTATATATTTGTTTTTCTGTGCTTAAAGCCAAATCTATGAAAATGTGCTCTCAAATATAGTCAAACTGGTTTAAAAAATTGTGAGGACTTGCTTTATTAGTTAAAAGGTCCATAAAAGAGCCAAATGTCTAATTTAAATCAGAAAAATGCCTAAATGTATTTTTAAGGGATAGGGTTACATTTAAAGACAACGTGAAAAGACATTTGCAACTCATTAAACTTGTGTAATGTGATATATTTCTTAGTGAAACAGAATATTAAGCAGGAAATAATGTGGTGCAGGACTTGATTTCATCCAAGCAATTAGACTGGATTGCATAAAAGTAGGCTATCATTTTATTGGATAATATTACTTTTCCCCAACCACCTGGCTCTAATGAATTTTTTTTTTTTTCATTAGAATAATGTACACTGATTAATTGTGCAGAATGAGAGTAGTAACATTTATTATACAAGTAAGCAAGGTCCATTCTGAATTCCATATTTTCTTTAAAGGGATAGTTTATTGTTCAATCCTGTCTGACTTTTTTACATCCGTGGAACACAAAAGGAGATGTCAGGCAGAATGCCTCAGTCACCAACCATTAAAACCAACTAAAGTGGATGTTGACTGAGGCTAACATTGTGCCTAACATTGCCTTTTGTGCTCCATGGATGTAAAAATAGTCATATGTGTTTTTGAACAAAATGAGTTTGACTAAACAATGACAGAATTTTCATTTTTGGGTGAACTACCCCTTAAGCAATAATAAGGGTCAGTGGGAGGTCATCACAAGCACACATTTGTCTAGGTGTTCAGTGTTCAGGCAGTGCTGCATGTGAACTGATCTTAGGAAAACGTCATTGCTCATCTGTAAAGGATATAGCCCTTGATGAGGTGAGTAAAACAGCTGCTCTCTGCACCACTAAATTTAGGCAGTCAAATCACACACGTACACATTCGCATAAACATGCACAAGCACAAATACTCGCATGCCGGCAGTGCTGGTGCAGCATAATTAAAATATTATTCATAGCATTTGATTTGCAGTTAAGGTTAAATGGTTGCAAATTATTTATTCCTCAATTAAAAAGCACATGTGCAAAGGTGAACACCATTAAACTGTAAATACTTGTGTCAACAGTTTTTTTCCCTCCGTTTTTAACAGCGTGTCATTATTACATGGAAATTGTGCCCATGGTGGAAACTAAAACTTCACCCAGGTGAAAATACAACTGAACCCAGCTATCATTTGCAAAAACACAAATTAAAGAAAACAGCTATAATATGTCAGAGACATGATGCTGATGATTCAAAGCTCAACCAAAGGCCTCTGTCCATATATTCACAGGGGCAATTAAATAAAAAGATGTTAATCTAAGCCATGTGTTAGGATATATTTGTTCAAATCATTTCATTCAGCTTTCCCTGCAAAATAAATAAATAAATAAATAAATAAAAGATCAACTTAAGAGCATCAAGTTCCATGCAGGTCCATGCTGGTTTAGCACTGGCCTATCTGGCAGACTAACATTGCCATGTTGTTCACCATAACAACTGCTGTTCAACTAAGGGATACGAGCATCCAAAACACAACATTTTAGGAATGTACCGATCCAGCTCTGATACTAATGCTTTTAAACGGATTGGGTATCTGTCTGACGACTTGATATGTCAGTCATAGTCCTTATTGTCAAGTTCCAAAAATTACGTAAAAGAACTATTAAAGCACCATTTAAGTAGTATTTATTATTTAAGCAATATCACACGAGCAAGAGTGCGATATGGACCTATATCAGCACTGCTGTAGGTAATCACAGCAGTGCTGATTTAGGACCATATAGCACAATTTCGAGTGTGATATTGCTTATATACAACAGTTCAATGAACAAGTACATTTTTAAAAATAAGGAAAAGCAGAGTACAGTCACAAAAAACGCTTTTGTGCATGGACCTACTTTATTACGCGACGGATCAGAATCCACCGTTGCTGGTTCAAACCAAATGATGCATCCATGCCTCTCAAAAACATCACTTCAGAACTACTTGTATCACAGCTTGGGCTGTTTCTAACATGTTATTGGAGAAACAAGGAAGTGTGTGTGTGTGTGTGTGTGTGTGTGTGTGTGTGTGTGAGTGTATGTGTGTGTGTGAGAGAGAGAGAGAGAGAGAGAGAGAGAGAGAGAGAGAGAGAGAGAGAGAGAGATGGAGCATGTGCGATCACCTGTTGATGATGCTGTAGTCTGTTAGTCAGCGTTCTGAAGATAATGTTATTTTGGTCAAATTCATCCTATTTTCTCAGTGGAAAAATTGCCGTCCAAGCAGGGGTATTTCTCCCTATTTCGCGGTAGCCGGTGCACAAGAGTCTTTCACCATAGAAACCGCAATATCCTCCGCCATTTTGAACAGCATTTTCTCTCCAATGTGGAAACTCTGGTAAGAGGTAAGCACCTTGAGTTTTTGTAATTAATCAGTCTGTTGTGTCTCTCAGCTGTGATGAGTCTGAATGCTGAAGTTGGTAGTTTAAAGCCGTTTAAAGCTATTTCCTAGCTTTACTAGTGTAGTAGCAATACGAGCGATCACGTAGTGTTGTTGAATGTAAACACTGAGTGACGCTGACTCACTTCACATCAACAACTGGCTCATATTACACACAAAAATGGTCTTTTGCCTCCACCTGCTGGCTAAAATATGTAATGTCACAAAATTAAATGTATAGAGACAGCTCTTAACACATCTGCCCTGCTCTTACACTTTAGTTTAAAACGGCTCGAACACAAGCGGAGTGATACACACAGTGAATCGTCCGAGTGCTGATGGTGTGAGACCATCAGTACTCATGGAATGTCTCTCGTCCATTCAGATTCGAGGACCGGAACTAACTGTTGTGTATTATTAAATATTATACAAGGATTTGAATCCAGGTGCTGATAAAAATGTGATATATGCATATATACTGTATATACTGTGTGTGTGTTTGTGTGTGTGTGTGTGTGTGTGTGTGTGTGTGTGTGTGTGTGTGTGTGTGTGTAAAGAGTACATATGCAAAATATGTGCACTGAAGATTTTAACTGGAAATACTATTAATCCTGCTGCATTATCCAGTAGACTAGTTAACAAAAATGTTTATCATGATAGGCTACACATTTTTTATGTAAAAGTTTTGTGTTTCTCTATTTTATGTGAAATAAAATCTCATGAAAATTCATACATATTTTACGAGTTGGCTATTTCGTATGATTTCGCTCATATAAATTCATACGATTTCATCATGTGCAAATGCATGGATGTCTAAAGCAGAAGTAAGCACGAGTTCTGTGCATGAGGCATTAAGGACATGCTTAATAATATTATGCCCATACCCAAACCCCTTATCTAAACCTAACCGATCAGTAGAGTGTGTAAACATGATAGGAAACTGTTTTGTGTGATAGAAGCAAGTAATTGTCGCGTATTAGATGGGAACGATGTCCAGTGATGTCACTGGCTGTAGTGAAAGTCGTACAAATTCATACGAGTGCAGTCATACGATATTATCCGAATTAGCCAAATTTAGAAAAGTCTAAATTTTCTAAATTTTCCAAGTTTCTTTACACATTTAAAAGTACCACTAATAAATTTCACACAGTGAGGTATAGATATTCTAAACTGAAAAATGTAAATAATAATAAATCAGTATGGGATCGTGAGAAGAAAAAGTGGTATCGGTGCACCCCTACAACATATGTTTTTTTTCAACAAGGAATTAACAGGTCTGTTCTTCAATAAAGACTTAAAAATTTAACAGCTAATCAGTTGGTTCACTGAGGTTTCAGATGTTCTCATAACTGCTAAAGTCTTTCATAAAACTTTAATGTTCTGGGAGAGAGGGGGGGGGGGGGGGGGGGGTTGAGAAGTAGAAAGGACATTAGGGTCTGCAGGATGTGCCCGTTCCTCCGAGTCCCCACTCTTGTGTTCTACTTCTAAAACAGTGATCAAGAACCCTTCTCGTACCTGAGCAGGAGATAGACAGGAAATCAGAATAAATACCCCATTCTTCTCACACACATCAGCGGGAGCCAGAGTTTGATCACTGGCAGAGACATACTTCCTTAAAGGCTGCCTAATCGGAGGGAGTCAGGTGTTTATACCTTCTGCCAAAGCTTTGGCAAGAAAACAGGAGCTGCGCGATCTGACAATACTAGCAACGGCAAAGCTTGGGGTCTCAAGCTGATAGTCTAGGGCTGACACTAGGCTAGGATTTATCATCACTGATGACATTTATTTGATCTAGACAGATTAACGGGCCCTGCGAGGAGCGGAAGACAAGTATGTGAATAAACCCCAGGTGTACAGCAGCCATGAATAACAGATGTAGAATATGTCATTGGAAAGAGAAGACAGGACAACTAGAGTGCGATACCTTTCTAACAGGCTAAGGGCTTGCTTGAGAACTTATGCAGTTGGCAGCTGTACTGACAAGTATGTTTGTATGACTGATTTTGGAGAGATGAGAGCTCTAGTCTTGGCTTGGTGTGATGAGCTGTTGGGAGACTAATTGCGGAGTGTAATCTGCTCTGATTAGCGCGAGAGGAGCAGGCAGGTGTGCACACGCACACATCGGCTCGGTCCGATGCAGCTGCAGCCTGACCGCGTGCCAGATAAACAAAAGGCAAGAGGCAGAGGCCATGATAACACACAATCTCTTTTTAACCACTGCTTATTAACCACCAACACACCTATCACACTTAACTGCCTGCCATATGTTAACACCCAGATGAGTTTTCATCTCAGCAACCTTCCCAGGAGCGCAATTCACATCCAATTCGAAAGCGGCAGAGACAAACCAAGTAGAAGAGTGTGCCCGATTCAGGCAGAGCATACATCTTGTTTAGATTTCTGTAGCGTTGTCCTGGGCGAAGCGAAGGCGCAGGAAAACACATGCTGTGCTTGAGTCAGCAGGACTGGGGGCTGGCGCATTAAGTTATCACGCCTCACTATCCATGCCCACAGCTGACACAGGCAATTAGAGCTGAGGTTAATATCGCGCAGAACCATGGACAAAAAAAAAAAAAAATGCATATCTCCCCATCTCATCACTCCAAATAAGGAAAATCAGGTTCTCGAATTAGTGCTGAGGCAGCACACAGAACAGGCTGAGGGCGAACATTCTGCGGTCAGTCCACCATCACGGTGACCTTGAGCTAAAACGGTTTATACACAGCTACTACTAAATCAAGAGTCTTAAATGTTCCAGGTTCAATACAAGTTAAGATCAACTGAAAGCATTCATGGCATAATGTGGATTACCTCAAATAAGAATTGTGACTAAAAAAATAAATAATATATCAATATTGTGGACATATTGGGGCACTTACAGTGGAGGTGAATAGGTGCCAGTCCATAAATGTTAAAATACACACAGTTTCAAAAGTATAGCCACAACAAGTAAACATACTGTACATGTTTACATGATTTTAGTGTCATAAACGTATAGATTTGAAACAGTGTGTATTTGAATGTTTATGGACTGGCCCCTTTCACTTCCATTGTAAGTGCCTTACTAAAACTGCAATTTTTGCTTTCTTACAAATAAATGAAGGGCAAGTCTAAATAATCTAAATAATTGTTTCAGCCTGGAAAAATATGACGAATCACCACTCGCCAGGACAATGTAGCCTGGTGGCAGTGGAAGGCCAGTTTTCTTTTGATAATTGAGTTAAAACAATATAAAGTACAAGGGAGTGCTTTTGCATAGCGCTTTGGCATGGAAAGTGTTTGCAGAGAGGGAACAAATCCACATTCCTAACAGACAATAAGCTGGTCAGAGGTCCATCTCTTCTCCCTCGCTTTACATTTTCCCTTTGGTGTGTGTTGTCGAGGCATCAGAAGACCTATGGCTCTTTCACTTATCTTCTGCAAACACTGGCAGAGGCTGACTGTCATAAGCCCAAAGTTTGTTCTTGTTGATAATGTCATGGCAACACAGGGAATAGCAAAACTGCACTCCAGCAGGGATGGTGGCAAAAATATTGTACAAACGGCACATTAAAAGCAAGAAGTTTTGTTGTTGTTACAACCAAAATAACAAAGAGCAATTTGGGAGAAAAAAAAAAAAGTGGATTTAGTCTTAAAAACGATTAATATTTAAAGGGATATTCCATCTAAAAACAGAAAATTCTGTCATCATTTACTCTAACGTTCTTCCAAACTCCTTTGCCGTTCTTTCTTCCATGGAACACAAACGGAGACATAAGGCAGAATTCTAAGCCTTAATCACCATTTACTTTCATTGCATCTTTTTTCCCTACAGTGAAATTAAATGGTTACTTAGGCTAATATTCTGCCTAACATCTCCTTTTGTGTTCGAACGAAGAAAGTCATATAGGTTTGAAACAACTTGAGGCTGAGCAAAGGAAGACAGAATTTTCCATTTTAGGTGAACTATCACTAAGTTACATCTACAAAAAATACCCCCCTAACATGTGTGATTCTGGAACTTGGGTTGTATTATTGCATTAAACTTTAGGATGATATTGAGAGAAACTAATGTGTACTGTAATATTTTGAGATTATAATATGGTTTAGCATTAATAAATGCTCCTCCAAACATTTAAGTATTATCAGAATGAAACAACTTATTCCTAATGAGAAACTGTCTGCATGCAAGATGATGCACATTTTCTTGAAGAGCTGCAGTAGAGATCTTTAGAGAAAAACTGTCTAGAGTCATAAGTAGTGGTGAACAAATCAGGAAATTTGAGGCCGATACTGATCTCCAATTTAACACTAAGATCATCTGACACTGATTTTTTTTTTTTTTTTAAGTGCCCTGTGCCACACTTTTTCCAAGTTATATGCTGCAGTTATATGTTTATGCTCCACAAAGTAAAATTATGGTAACACTTACAAAAAAAGCTCCATTTGTTAACATTATTTAACAAGAACATTTTCAAAAGGAAAATATATAACTGCACGTTCTCATACAAGTTTTTTTTTTTTTTTTACCAGCATTACAGCAACAAGCATTTGTCAAGGTAAAATTTCCTCACAATGGAGAGCAGTATAAATAGAGTCAGTCATTACACACAGGTGAAAGCAGTGACATCACAATGGGCTAACAAGCCTGTCTCAACCAATTAAGACATTTGAGATATCAGGCTGATTTGTATGTCACAAGAAACATTACTTAAGTACATTTAAAACCATGAGATACAATTAAATCCTAAAGAGTCACCACATCATATCATAAGAGAGCCCTATACACAAACCATATATATATATATATATATATATATATATATATATATATATATATATATATATATATATATAACACTATATTGCCAAAAGTATTCGCTCACCCATCCAAATAATTGAATTCAGGTGTTCCAATCACTTCCATGGCCACAGGTGTACAAAATGAAGCACCTAGGCATGCAGACTGCTTCTACAAACATTTGTGAAAGAATGGGCCGCTCTCAGGAGCTCAGTGAATTCCAGCGTGGTACTGTGATAGGATGCCACCTGTGCAACAAGTCCAGTCGTGAAATTTCCTCGCTACTAAATATTCCACAGTCAACTGTAAGTGGTATTATAACAAAGTGGAAGTGATTGGGAATGACAGCAACTCAGCCACGAAGTGGTAGGCCACGTAAAATGACAGAGCAGGGTCAGCGGATGCTGAGGCGCATTGTGCGCAGAGGTCGCCAACTTTCTGCAGAGTCAATCACTACAGACCTCCAAAGTTCATGTGGCCTTCAGATTAGCTCAAGAACAGTGCGTAGAGAGCTTCATGGAATGAGTTTCCATGGCCGAGCAGCTGCATACAAGCCATACATCACCAAGTGCAATGCAAAGCGTCGGATGCAGTGGTGTAAAGCACGCCGCCACTGGACTCTAGAGCAGTGGAGACGCGTTCTCTGGAGTGACGAATCACGCTTCTCCATCTGGCAATCTGATGGACGAGTCTGGGTTTGGCGGTTGCCAGGAGAACGGTACTTGTCTGACTGCATTGTGCCAACTGTGAAGTTTGGTGGAGGGGGGATTATGGTGTGGGGTTGTTTTTCAGGAGCTGGGCTTGGCCCCTTAGTTCCAGTGAAAGAAACTCTGAATGCTTCAGCATACCAAGAGATTCTGGACAATTCCATGCTCCCAACTTCATGGGAACAGTTTGGGGATGGCCCCTTCCTGTTCCAACATGACTGCGCACCAGTGCACAAAGCAAGGTCCATAAAGACATGGATGAGCGAGTTTGGTGTGGAAGAACTTGACTGGCCTGCACAGAGTCCTGACCTCAACCCAACAGAGCACCTTTGGGATGAATTAGAGCGAAGACTGCGAGCCAGGCCTTCTCGTCCAACATCAGTGTCTGACCTCACAAATGCGCTTCTGGAAGAATGGTCAAAAAATCCCATAAACACACTCCTAAACCTTGTAGAAAGCCTTCCCAGAAGAGTTGAAGCTGTTATAGCTGCAAAGGGTGGGCCGACGTCATATTAAACCCTATGGATTAAGAATGGTATGTCACTTAACTTCATATGCGTCTAAAGACAGATGAGCGAATACTTTTGGCAATATAGTGTATATATATATATATATATATATATATATATACACACACACACATATACACACACATACACAACCATACATTTTTTTTTAGAGAACTCCCAACCTTCAATTCAAGATGTATACAAAATAGATTTAATTTCCTCATTTATAAAAAAAAAAACTTCTCAATTCAAAATAAACATTCAAACCATGCGGCACCAAAGATTTTAATCTGTGTATCTCAATTCCTATATAACGTAATGATGCAACTGGATGATTATGTTCAATAAAATGTGCTGCTAATGGGTAATTTTATAATTTATAATTCACAATTCGTGTTTTATTATACCTTTTATCGGAATAGATTTTCCAGTGTGAGGATGTTTGAATGACGAACAATGATATGTGTAGTTATATTGGTTACATGCACCACAACGACGGTTACCTTCTGGGATATGTCAATATGCCTTCACAGGTGGAAAAGGGATCAAGTCAGACTTAACCAAGCAGTTTCTTAAATTATGCCCTCTTTTGAACACTGTAAGTGGAGGGTCCTGAAAAACACCAAGTCTCTTATCGAATTGTAAAATATGCCAATGCTGATTTATGATTTTCTTGATTTGCTCCAAAAATTTAGTATATTTCGTGGTAAACACAACCGAGAACTTTTTTTGGCATTTCTATTTTTTCTTGAATAGGTCTAAACTGGATTGTTTTTACATTTTTTGTTCTGCAGGTTGTAATTGTTTGGCATTATAGCCTCTGCAATAAAAACTTTTCTTCATACCATTCAAATTCCTATTAAGATCTTCTGGTCTACTATATATTCTTTTTATTTGACAAAATTGACTATATGGAAGACTATTCTTTAAAGGTAATGGATGGTAAGAATTAGATCTGCATGATAATGGTGAAAATGATAATTTTGCTAAAAATTTTAATCACGATTATTAATCACGATTATTCTGTTATTTGAAAACTTTTTTTTATTTATGGGCTGCACAATTTGAACAAAAATAAATAAATACTGTTGCCACTGCTTAGATCTTGATTCTAAAAGAACAAAAAAACACACAATTAAATTAAACAGTAGCTCTCATTTTAAAGAAGTTGTTACAACTGCAAACTAGTAAATGATTCCTTCTGACCAAAAATAAGGCACGTTTTGCCTATTCTTTACTGCTAATAGAAACAGTTACTCGGGTGTTTACACTTGCATCCTCTTTTAAGATCCATTCTTTAAATTATTATTATTATTTTTATTAACATTATTATTATATTTCCATACCCTACAGTAATATATAGGCTAATAGTAATATATTTCTGTAATAATTGAGCGCGCAGAATTGCTATACAGTCTCAAGCGTCTATTTTGAAGGAAGCCTAATTATTTTATCAAGCCTTTTATTTTGAATGAAGACAGTGTTGTTTCTGTGTGTTACCAGCAGAAATGACAGTGTGGCGTTTTGTGCTCCTTCCGTACATGGAGAAATGCTCTCGTCTCTTCCTCGCTCCACACAACCCGGTGCCATGGGGTTACTTTACATTTGTTACACACTTGTTATGGCCAGATATATTTGGAATTAGGCAAATGTGCAACTGAGGTAAATGCGTAGCGCTTTAAAATAACCCAACGCATGTTAGCGATGTGCACGAACCAGCACAGCTGTTCTGTATAAAACATACATTATCAAAGCACGAGATGGAATTAATTTCATGTGCATCGAGCCGTATCATTATCCTCGTGCGGCTACATACAAGACTCGTAAACATCTGCGGTGCGGTTCTGTATTTCAGCACGTGCTCGAAAGAGAAACAGTGATTGGTCAGCAGCGAACTTCTGAAGAGAGTGTGATTGGTCAGGTGAGGTGAAAACAGACTAGGAAAGAGCTTGTGATTTGGTCTATCCTCCGTAGACACAGCCTATAATAAAAATAAACAACAATTTGCAACTTTACCTGGCTGACACCTTCTGTTTGCTAGCTCACTAATAACACAGACGATTATACTTGAGAGGCAGAAATCGTGATCATGATTAAAATACGTTTAATTGTGCAGCCCTAGTAAGAATCAGCTCTCAGTAATGTATTATTGGCTGTAGCTTTCCTAAAAAGGTCTGTATGAAGCCAATTTCCTTCTTTTACAGTCCATAAAATTTGATTCTTATCAACATAAAATTCAAATATTCATTCAAATATTATTAAAGTATTGGTGGAAAGAGTCAAGTTGTTCAACTTTTTCAAAATATCCTCACACTGGAAAATGTATTCCGATAAAAGGTATAATAAGCTGCAAAACAAAAGCGTTACTTAATAATGTGTCCTTGTGGTAAATCATATGCGGGAAAAACAAGTAGGGAATTAAAAACATGAATTGCAGAACATCGTAGTACTATAAGATGTAAAAATATAAATTACCCATCAGCAGCACATTTTATAGAACATAATCATATTGAGAAGGTGTCTTTACCAAGAAGAGGTGGGGATTTGGATAAACTCTTGCTAAAAAGAGAAGCCTTTTGGATACACAGATTAAAAACTTTGGTGCCGCATGGTCTGAATGTTGATTGAGAATTGAGTTGTTTTTTTTTATAAATGTGGAAATGAAATCTATTTTGTACACATCTTGAATTGAAGGTTGGGAGTTCTGATGGTTGTGTGTGTGTGTGTGTGTGTGTGTGTGTGTGTGTGTGTGTGTGTGTGTGTGTGTGTGTGTGTGTGTGTGTGTGTGAACATGTCAAGAGTACATGTCTGCAAATTCTAGGCAAAGGGTGACTACTTTGAAGATGCTAAAATATAACACAGTTTTGATTTATTTTGGATTTTGTTTAGTCACAACATAATTCCCATAGTTTCATTTGTTATTCTATAGTTTTGATGACTTTATTATTATTATAAAATGTGAAAAAAAGAAAGAAAAAAATAATAATATATATATATATAATAAAGAATGAGGCGTTTCAAAACTTTTGACCAGTAGTGTATATATGTACCTCTGAGTGTACATATATGTATGTATGTATGTATGTATGTATATGGTTTGTGTATAGGGCTCTCTTATGATATGATGTGGTGGCTCTTTAGGATTTAATTGTATCTCATGGTTTTAAATAGGGGTGCAACAATCGATCAGCCACCGGTCGAAATCGGCTGATATTCGCCTTAAATCCGTGATCGGCGATCGGCCGATCGTGCCTAGATTTAGGGCCGATCTTTTTTGCAGCATGCAGGGAATCACACATACACCGTTACTCTAATAAATGAGCACTTGCTCACACCTTGATGCATGACAGAGTGGCCTCTGGAGGGCGAGTTGTTGGCAATTCTAAGCATTCACGAATTTAAACTTTCACACATGATGTAATTCACATGAATATGGCATTTTGTTTTTAAAAATGTGTAAGAATTACACGTGTATGAATATTAAGTTGCGTTATTAAGAGTCATTATGGTAGTTTTTCTGCCTCGCTGCACAGTGAGCAGGAAGAGGATAAAGAGGATGTTAACGGGTATAAAAACGAATTAAACAACAAAGAAACATGCAAATACAATTATGAGTACACGTGATGTAACGTGAGTAACACAATCAGACGTTGTGTTGCGCTATAGAGATTGTTTGAGCGATCAAGAGCGCTTTTAGCTTTACTCTCTTCAACATGAGCGCTCTCTGTGTCATTCAAACATGTGGCTCTCCAGGTGCTCTCAATATATCATCATCAGTCACTCATCTCAGCGCTATTCTGTGAGGATCCCAATTTAAATCAGATTAATGTTGGTCACAATACCACTAATAACATATCTAACTATTTAACCTTCAATAACGGCATTGCGTTTTCACGCATTTGCTTAATAATTAGTGATTTGTGTTACAACAAGACACCCAAGACAGTAAACAAATCATAGATATTAATGATTTCTCACTGGAGCAGTTTTAGAGCTTGTAATGGATATATTTGTCTTATTTTTGAAAGTATCTCTGCTGTGTGTGATGCTCTCATGGTTTTTACTTGTTGCCAGTATGTCACAATGACCTTTTGATATTGACAACAGAACTATTCATAACTGTTTTCAATACAAACAAATATTAGCAATTCACAATTAATGTAATTTTAATGTAATTTTGGTAACACTTAATAAAAAGGTTTAATTTCTTTAACATTAATGCATTATGTAACATGAACAAACAATGAACAATATATTTTTACAGCATTTATTAATAATAATGTTAGTTAATAAAAATACGATTGTTCATTGTAGTTTTTCAAAGTCACTCTGCCCTCTGACGGAGATCATTTGACAGGTGCTGCCGAGGCAAAGCTTGCCGCAGGAGAAATTATACCATTATTATATTGTACACCTTAGGGAAGGTGTTGATGCAAAGAAATTCAAAAAGAGGAGGATGAGGAGGAAAAGATGAAAAAGGAAAACAAACTACTAGGCAATGTTTTTTTCCCTCACGTCACACTGTCCCTCCTCTGGTGTGGTCTGTTATGTTACCCCTCACCGGAGATGTGTCCGTGCAAAGTGTCAGTCGCCAAACCCTGTCCTCGAGCCAACTGTCAGATTCCTCGCTGACCTGACAGGTTGTGTTACTACCACATAATTTATTTATTTTTTTTATCTGATGTTTGTGAAAATAAACTGCTTGTGTGGAATCCACCAAACTGATAATCACACTTGTTACGCTGAAGACAGAAGAGGACTGGCCTATCGGAGCGGGAACGACTCCCAGAACTCTCAAGTTGTCTCCCAATCAAGACACGATACTCTTCTGGATTTTCATTAAATTGAAACAAGCGTTACAATGTGTTGGCTGTAATTCAAGGGGTTAGGCTCATCAGTGCTGGCCCCTTCTCGGCGTCATTAATAAGGCCTCAGGGTAGGGTCAGGGCTTCCACGAGTCACTAACACTCCTACAACCCCTCTTCATTTGATGAGCTCATTCATAAAAGCTTAGGAGCTGGGACACTGCTTTTGAATTGGTCACCCCTTTCCAGGCTAAATTAACAATTATTGAGTGAAAACATGTCAAGTGGACTAGGGGCACTCAGCTAAGTAAAGATAAAGAGAAAAGTGTTATTGTGGAGAAGAGCAGCGAGCATAAGCGTAAAAGCAGAGGTAGACAGGCTGTTGCTCGGTGTCTATGGGAAGTGGTGGTGGCAGTGAACTAAGTGATTTGCACATTAGGAGAAAATGCAGCACAGCTTTGAGGGAGCCACCAGCAAGAATTTTCACTTTCTAAATAAATAAAGAAGGCTGACAAAACCCCTCAATATTTGACGTGATAAAACACAACTATTCAAGCTTTTTTTTTGGCGTAGTAAATCGATGCCGAGTCAGTGCCTAGATGTCAACAATGTTCCCAATTTGTTTTGACACTGAGAGGTGTCAGTCATTAACTGAAGACGCATTCTGCCTTGGGCTTGTGATTGGGCACAGGATGTGCTTGTTTGTGTGTTTACATGGCAAATAGAAAAAATGATACAAGCCAGAATTTGAAGCGAAAGATGCCACCCCGCTGTATGAGAGCCCCGTAAAATACAGTTGTTGATATGCTCGACAGCAGGGCTCTCCCTGACAGAACAAAAATGAAAGCAATATCAATGAAATATGACACTGATGATAGGCTGGGAGAGATGGAAATGACTTGATTCTCTAGAGTTTTCCGAATGAGATCCGGCCTGCGAGGGTGTGTTCAAGCTGAACTCAGAGATGGTTTGCACTTGTCAGGTTTCTTAAACAATTAGGGCATCAGTTGTACTAATTCTCTGAAATGAGCAGAAAACTTAGCAGGTCTGTATGGAGCCCATCACAGCGGTCCAGTACTGTTAAAAAAGTGCCTCTAAAAGCTAAAATCTGATCCTAAAACCACTTCTTGCTCTATAAAAATGCATTGACATGCACAACAATAAGCTGATAATCATCAAAAACTAGCTTATTAAAAAAACTCCTAAAGTAAGAAACCCGTGTTTACATAACATTTGAAATCATCTGAATATTCTCTGCTTTTCACATCAAAACATAAACAGGCATATGCACACGTAAACAGGCACAGCGCACATTGATAAGCTGGTAAGAATGTCAGTAAAGGTGTTTGAATGCAGTGTGAAATCGGGTTAATGGGCAAAAGCTGAACGATTCCTGCGTTTATGCTACTTGCAGTGTTGTTTTAAAATTTGCTTGTTAAGGAACAAACAAGAAAAACGGCATGTCCAAACCACACCCACAATTAGTTTTAACCAAATTATCAATGCTCTTCGGCTAGCTCAGAGTTCTCCTAGGTCAAGAATTTCAGGAATGTGAGGGCCTGGGTATCTCAGCAAGTAAAGATGCTGACTACCACACCTGCAAGTTCGAATCCAGGGTGTGCTGAGTGACTCCATTCAGGCTTCCTAAGCAACCAATTGGCCCGGTTGCTGGGGTGGGTAGACTCACGTTGGGTTAACCTCCTTGTGGTCACTATAATGTGGTTCTCGCTCTCGGTGGGGCATGTGGTGAGTTGTGCATGGATGCCGCAGAGAATATCGTGAAGCCTCCACACGCGCTAGGTCTCCGCAACAAGCCACGTGATAAGATGCGCGGATTGACTGTCTCAGACGCGGAGGAAACTGAGATTCGTCCTCCACCACCCGGATTGAGTCACTACGCCACCACGAGGACCTAGAGCGCATTGGGAATTGGGCATGCCAAACTGGGGATAAAAAGGGAGAAAATCCACAAAAAAAAAGAATTTCAGGAATGTGTGCAATTCTGAGAAATAGAACCAAACAAACACCTTAGCAGGACAAAAACGTGGGTGCATTTCACTACTAAACTAAAAGAAGCATGTTCATCCAGTAAATTTAAATTAGCATTAAAGCTTTGGATAAACGCCTCTGCCAAATGGGTGAATGTAAATGAGCTAAATTACACATATTTCTCTGAAAGCTCCCTCCTACATGACCTGGTGTAACTGCATCACATGTTATGTGAGTTTATATGTCTGTCCCTGTGTCCTTACACATTTGTCCCTCAGTGTAAGCAGGAACAGACCGTGTCCACTGGCTGTGCAGCCTGAGTTCTAAATGCCCTTGATGCCTGCAGAATAGAGGACAATAGGATCAGTCTGAACAATGCAAGCCCTCTTAACAACACTGATCAACTAGCACCAAGACCTGTCTTCACTATCACTACACTACACACAAAGCCACCAGTGCCTCAACATAGAGACAAAACCTTTATATCTCCTCATATGAAACTAGCGAACTTGCTGCCAATCAAACATCATTAATCTAATCTCTTACAAAGTAATAGTACACCTCTCCACAATAAGGGTGCAATCTGAGGTCAATGAGGATTTGATTAGCATCTGTTATCGGTGTCTACCAAAATTTTCAATCTGCATCAGTCTACTTAAAACACAAAGTTTCAAATGGATTTGGATATATGATTAAGCCACATTATTTGTATTATTGAGTATATTGGGTCCTGATCCTCTTTTCTTCCTACCTGTCTTCAGTCGTGCCTGTTTCATGGGCCATTCTGACCCAGGTATGAACTTAACGGCGGTTTTACATGGGACGCGGTGGGTGGCAGTTTTTGCTTGCGATCTTGCGGCTTCTTGTTTGTACAGGCGTTTTCCATTCACATGAGAAGCGGTGCAAAACGCACCAGTAGAAGTGCAATAATGCTCTCTACTGCTTCAGTTTAGTTACTGCATCTATAATGCGATTACTGTAAATATTGTAGTAGTTTTCATGTGATTGATTGCACTTAAATAAAATGCCACTTATTTTTTTCATAAAATGTTTTATAACTATAAATATTGTAATAAGCTATTTTTTATAGTAATGTAAAATTAGAATATCAAGGCTAAACAATGTAATTGTAAATCAATTACATTCTCCACATTTGATGAGTTCCACATTTTTTTTTTAATGACTAAAGAAACAGACTGCATGTTACTTCATATTTTTATTGGCAAATTGGTATAGTATAAATAACATCACATCAATAATTAAAATGGGAGGGCTACAAATTAATATTAAAATCCACAAAATACTCTGCCAATAACCCATCTGGGCAATTGTATTTTCTGTTTATCTAAAGTTGATGTTTCAGAGACCTGTTACAGAAGAGAAAATTAAAGTATACAGTCCATGACCCTTTTGTATACATGACCTATTGCATCGTCTATTTTCCAAACATAAGCTAAATGCTTCCGTAGTCTATTTTCACCTGGTACACTGACTCCTCCACTCACAGCTTTCCGTGAGGCTGTTTTCCTATTTATGTCTCTATAAACGCTCAAAGAAACATTCAGAAACAGCGAGTATATTCATGTAAAGGAGTGGTGGTGGTGTAGTGGACTAAAGCACTGAACTGATAAGCATAAGGTTGTTGGTTCAATCCCCACAGCCACCACCATTGTGTCCTTGAGCAAGGCACTTAACTCCAGGTTGCTCTAGGGGGATTGTCCCTGTAATCAGGGCACTGTAAATCGCTTTGGATAAAAGTGTCTGCCAAATGCATAAATGTAATGTAAATGTTTTTGACTACATAAAATCTAAATGCCATTTGATTGGTTGTGAATAAATTCAGTTCTGATTGGTCAATGACAAACGGCAGCCACGGAGAGATAAAATATTTTTTTATCTTGCGCGGTGTGCGCAGCAAGCAGTCGTGCACAACAAAGCAGCGGGTTTCTCGGGAATGAGCTTGGAAAGTGGCGCCGTTCAACTACCACCTCGGTTTTGCCGCCTCTCTCACATTGAAAATGATAGGGAAAGTGCGGTGACCGCGTCCCATGTAAAACTGCCCTAAGTGTCACTGAAACCCTAGAGTCTGTTATTATTTGACTGACAGCAGTGCACTGAGGCTATAATTCCAGTGCATTCGAGACCCAGATGAGCACTCATGCTGGATCTGAGTGGCCGGTCATTTTGGCATTGGCAATACTCCTCATTTTTCTCTGCTGGATGCTCAAGTGTTTACATCAAATTTATAGTTATTTCTTCCCTCTTGTGCTACTATTGAGCCTGAAATACAAGGAGCAAGAGCAAAAGAGGGCACACAATTGTCAGACTGAAGGGAGTGATAGAAAAACGTAAGTCTATAGCTGGATTTTCATCAAAATGCTTCGCATTTTTAATACGCATTTCTGAAAATTCAACGAAACAAAATGCAAAACATTGCGCATTTCCATGAACTGTAAATGCATATTATCTTGAGGGAGCCCACCTTTTTGTCATGGAGCAGCTGAATGACCTCTTTGCTTCAGGGAGAGTTGTATTTGCTGTAATGAAGCAATTGTACAATATGATATTAAATGCTGCCAGGAGACATCGCAGAATAAGTGCAATAGCTCACATAATGAGGGCTAAAATGGCTATTCCCATTCGCCGACAGCCTTCATATATAGTACCTGGAAGCGCCCGCACTCTAAACAGTTCTGGTGTATTGTGAGGATCCACTTTAACGATGATCTGTGGGTGAAGCACTTTTGATTAACTGTGTGCCATGGTCGGGACTTTCGTTGAGCCAGTCACGTCAAGCTATACCATCTGATGAGCGCATTGTCATAGCGCTTTACAAATGGTCATGACACGTCATCATCGTTTATGCATTTTAACTAATGCGAAACTAGAAAATCCACCTCCTCCAAGCACATTAAATTTTATGTGAATTTTTGAGAGTTTATTCGCATATCAAGCGTTTCCATTCAGGATTTCTTATAGTTGGATGGAAACGCAGCTTATTTGGCCCCATTTATACTTGCCATTAAAATGCGACCTGTATCAGGATGTTGTCCACATTTGTATTGAAAAGACAAGTGTAAACACGTCTGTAATCTGAACATGTTCTGATCTGCTTGTCCTGATCCCGAGTAGTCGGCGACGTATTGTGATCGGATATAAGTATAATCTAAACGAAATCTAGCCATTATATCAGCATTCACAGGTCAACGTGTTATTTTCAAGTAGAACATGTGACATTCAAGGTCTTCAAATTCAGAGTAAACACACTTATCCCATAAAAATGCAGCAGGTATCAGCGAAGACAGAGCTGTAAAACTATAGCTCTCGTTTTTATCTTAACCACTGATAAATGTTTACTGTCAAACACCCATACACAGACGAAATAATGACATTAATTAAATTAGTTAGTTCTTATTAGTTCTTGGCTTGTGTAAGCATTAACAGTGTGCATCAAATATTGAAGATATCACAGCATGTGGGTTATATTAGAAGTTTAGAACCAGTAGCATTTTCTTACAAGTTGGAATGATCCAACCGACCAATTAAATTTATCTTCATACTTCTCATAATACTTCGTAAAATATTATCCTACAATTCTATATACCTTTAAATGATTTTTGCAGTCACGCTGTTTCGAATTTCTTTTATTTAGATTTTTATCTCCTTGGTACCAGAGAAACGTGCATTGCTTTGTTTACGTGTTTCCAGTCAGCATGGTGGCATCATCTCATGACGTAATCAAATACTACTGTGCGAGGAAAAGAGTTCCGACCAGTTGTCTGGACACAGAAGCTACTTGATGTGGACAAATGTAAACACGCTGTGTTCTGATTAGGTTCTGATCAGATCTGCTTGATTGGATCATGGTGATTGCATGCTAATGTGAATTGAAAACAGGACCTTTGATTCAAGTGGATAAAGTTAATTTAAATGAAACAAGAGGTATGGTATTCGCAACTTGTCTATGCAGCTCTTCCTCCTTCAGTCAGAGCTCGGCAACCCACCACAAAGCCGTAAATGTGCTTCACAGAGGTACAGCCAAGTCTATCATTCATTAGGCTGCCACAATCATCACATGCATTCCAGACACTTAATCACTAGGATAGAGATCAAATAAAAAAGCTTGAAGGTCACCAGGGGATGAGAGCAATAGAGGAAATAGCATGGAGGGCTGAAGATGTATGTCCTCATTTTGATTGAGGACGTGATGCCTTCAGTCACACGTGACAGAACACCCGATGAAGAGATGCATTTTGACTGGAGACCTTTATCACAGACTCGCATAGTTTGCCATATAACACATCACAAGGGAACGGCCCTGGAGAATTCAGCTGTATCGCAACTGAACATTTAATAGGAATAACTGAATTGACCCATTTCTTTATTCACTTTACGCTCATGAAGTAGAGCATTGAGTGAAACTGCGAATCCTAGCCATCTTGCATATTTCCCCTTATTTCCCATCAGGTGTTTTTTTGCCTGTCTACTCCTGTGATGTTTTGACATATTTCTCTGCCTTGCCGAGCGCTTGCCTTTGATTTGCTGTGCTGTTTAATGTTCATAAGGGGCGGTGCAAACTCGGTCCGCTGACAAGCCATGGGCTGTTGTTTCAAGATCTCACACAGACAAAAAAGATGAGACGCGCTACTGAGAAGCCCCACACTCCAATGCCTCAAAATAAAAAGTGCCTTGACCTCCTCAGCAGCCAACTTCACCTCTCAACTGTGACGGACAGACAGCGACCCATTCTCGTCCCGTGGCCCCATGTGCTTAAATAATACTGGCTCTCTGCACGCCCTTGGGTCACACTGGGAAACTTCTGATGCTTAATCACTCGAAATGCAAATGTGCCAAATGAGAGATGAGGGTTTAAAGGGGTACTGGAAGTTTTGAAGGAGGACTCACTGTGCTGGGACTATAAAAGGACACGCTTAAACCCTCCTTTGAGAGCAGCTCAGACCGCACTGACAACCATATCAGAAATATAAGTCACTTTTTGGCCAGGAATTTATATGGCATTTAAATATGAATGAATTCAAAAGGGGTGTCTGTTGTATGGCAGGGCATACAGTTTCGCTCAAGGATATTATATCTTTCAAGAGGCAAGATTTTGGCTTTGTTCATACGCCGTGATGACAACAGCAGTACGCACTAACTGAGGAGAAATTGTCAAGGCAACGTATCGAATTTCATAAAGTTCAGAGCAAAGCGATTTCCATTCCCTCCCCAAACCTCCTGCCGAAGATGAAACAAGCGATCCACGACACATACTCTAACTTTAAAGAAAACAAGTGGCTGACACATTTCCTGCCAACAGGCCCTTTCTACAGATAACACAACACTCCCGTCAACAGGAAGCCCTTTCACCACCGGCTCTGCCTCCCTTTGGCACGTCGCAGAAACAGCTTAAACTGGTAAGCTGGTCTTAACTGGTCTCCGAGTGTGGTCAAGCTGGTCAATTGACTGGTTTTAGAGAGGGTTTAGGCACCATGCTTGCAAACCAGCTAAACCAGCAGAGCACCAGCTTAGACCAGGATTAGTTCACCCATAAATGAAAACTAAGTCATCATTTGCTCACTCTTATTTCACTTCAAACCTGTATGACTTTATTTTGTGGAGGACAAGAGGAGAAATTTTGAAGAATGTTGAAGCTGCTCTTTTTAAAATAGAATAAAAGTGAATAGCCTCTGAGGCTGTCAGTCACTAATATTTAGCCTAAAATCTCCTTTTGTGTTTCACAGAAGAAAAGTAAGTCATATGAGTTTGGAACAACATGAGGGTGAGTAAATGATGACTGAATTTTTACTTTTGGGTGAACCATCCCTTTAAAAGGCATGTTCACGAAAAAATTATTTCAACTCATCTCTAGATTATAAAAAAGAAGAAGCAAAAATTACATCTATTGTAAGCAATTACTATCAAAGTGAATGGGGCCAATCCATAAATGTTCAAATACACACTATTTCAAAAGTATTGCCACAAGACGTAAACAATAAATATGTAAACATGATTTTAGTGTGATAAATTCAGGGATTTACCAGAAATTCGTTATAATGACAAAGTTGTAACATTGGATATAACTTTAAGCAGATAAGGTTAGTAAGCAATTTAATCCCACTAAAATCATGTTAACACGTATAAAGTATACTTTTTATACAGTGTGTATTTTAATATTTATGGACTGGCCCCCATTCACATCCCTTGTGAGTGCCTCACTATAATCCAGATTTTAGCTTTTGTTTTTTTTTTTGTTTTTTTTGTTTTTTTTTATAATAAAACTATTTTGTGTGGTAATTAATATTATCCCACAAATGCTGTCGTTTGAGCTCAACTTGAATTGAACCCAGAACATTCCTTTTAAGAACAGCAAACCATCTTAGGCTGGTTTAAGATGTTTTTTTGAGCAGGGAACAGAGTTAATCGGAAATGACAAGAAAGAGAACCAAACTCTTGGTCTGCCTTATGAGTCAGAGATACTGAGTCAAAGACCTTCAAATGCTCTTGGTCTGAGAGGCAGCTTTTTAATAGCCTCCACAATAGTCCTGAAATCAATTAACGTGCAGCCGGTGGTATCAGCATTACACACACAGCCTGCCATTACATCAGATAGCAGAAATAGCTCCTGCCAGCATGGACGCAGCTTTGGCCAGACGAATGGACAATGTTATGCATCATCCAAGCACGGCAAGGGGGGCACATGCACACAAAAGCACACACACACATGCCCTCTAGGCACGGGTCAATGGTACGCTCACTTGTGAATAGACTCAGGAAGTTTATACGAGCATGAGCACTATTTCAGAATTGCATTGACGTGCAATGGAAAGTTTGTAAAAAGCAAAACTCACGTTAAGTTAAGAACGCATTTGAAGAGCAGTGAGTGAGAAGAAAACCTGAGGCAACCTTCATAAGGCAGGGGCTGTACTGTTTGAGCAGCTGCTAATAGGAGAACTGGCAGAAGAGAGAGAGAGAGGGAGGGAGAGAAAGAGAGCAGACGCTTTCTGCAGGCTGCTGTGATGACATGCAGCCTTTTTTATTTTTTTTAGTATGGGGGCTTATCTTTGTCTCTATGGTAACTGTGTCTCTGGGTGGTTATGAGAAACCCTGAACTTCCTGTGCATCTGCAGGATCAGCCAATCGTGTGCCATGTTTTCATAGGCGGTGATCGCTTGTACTATAGGCAGCGAAGAGCGATCACATGAGAGGGACATGGAAACAGAGGGTCAGGGGAAAACTTGTGGTAGAGGGGGGAGAGAAATGCAAACTTGCAACATGGCACGACACTCCAATTCACATAAAACAACAAAAAGAAAAAAGTCTTAAATCCTACCAAATGAAGCGTTAATTTTTCCAGCAGCCCACCAGTCTTTTTTTCCCCAAAGGGGACACTGCCATGAAGGTTTTTTTTTTTTTTTTTTTGTACAAAAATGGAAACTCTTCTGGAAAGCACAAGCTCAGCATGTCAGATTCCAAGAAGAAACTTGCTATAGCACAGTGGTAAAGAGATTCGCAGACAAACAACTGCTAAAAGCTCCAAGCTCAGCAAAACACCTGAGTTACAAGAGTCCAGTTTTAATGACATTAAATCCTCAGACTGTGCCATGTGCCGACACATTCATGCACTTCGGTTCAAAGGACAACTTACTGCTCATGAATTCAAATGAGCAGAGAGAATGCAGATTAACAGTTGCAATGCAAGAAGCCAACTGGATAGAAAACAGAGCACGCATTTAGGGCAGGACTCACTTTCAGCTGTTGTGTCTAAGCGTGCATAGAAAAGTGTTGCAACTAAGCACTATCAGATTACAATGAGAAAGTTTGACATTCCCAGCTCAGAGAGCAAGCACGGGGGGAAAAAAACTACAACTAGACACGAACCAACAGAAGAAGCCTCCAAAAAGAATTTGACAATTTGCTTTTATCTTAGTGTTTTTATGCGCGCGCACATCTAAGCACTCTGCTGCATTGTTTCCCAGTAGTCTCCCTGTCTCCTTGGCTTACGCGGTTGAGATCGTTTGAAGCGATGTGGCTCACTTCTCTCGTTGGTTCTCTCGTACACTCTCCCACTGTTGCCTTGTTTTCCACCCAGAGAGCACATTCAAACTCTGTGGCTTCTTTATTTAACACTGCATTTGTTTACAAGTCTCGGAGCAAAGTTCCTCTCACAGAACTGCGGGTGCTGAACTTGAGAACATCAAATAAAAACAATAACGACCAGAACAGAGGGCCCTACCCCCTAAGGGTGAGATGTAACTTCCTCTGCACTAAGAAAAACATCAACTGCTCTAAAAGGAGAAAGGGTTAGCGAGAGAAAGGGAAGGTAAACAGAAACATCCCAGAGGCACACTCAGCAAGTAGTCCTTCACACGTAAGGATGGTCTAGACCTTTTTCTAGTATTGATTACAACAGCAGTGGCTCTCATTCCTCAGTGACAAGAGCGTGCCCTCTTTCCTGTCTGTGCTGTCACAATATGTCATCTGGTGTAAGTAGCACATGTCCCACACATAACTAGACTCACCAGCCTGGAGCTCCCTAGAAGCATCTATTCCCCCGGAATGCTCTTGCACGCCGGCTGACTTCTGACAAAAAAGAAAGCCCCCCATTGATTACAGCAAGAATTAATGATCACACACAAACCTTTTAATCCAGATCGTCTCCCAATTGGCTGCCTCCGCATGAGCTCCAGATTTTTTAAATCCGACTGGTTAATCCCAACATTTCTCTCTGATTCAGTGTTTCAGAAGTGACCACATTGGGCTCTAACATTCACTTTGATTTTTCTCTCCCTCTCTCTCTCTCTCTCTTTGCACTCTGTTCTGAGACTGCTCACTGAGCTCTGGAACTAAGAGAGCCTGATGAAGAGGGAAGTGCCTTACTGGGTCCTAGTGTATCCTGTGTTAACTGAAAGAATGTCATTGTTCCGTGTGTAACCCTGGGGTACACTCTACAGATGGCTGATAATAACTCCTGCACTGTGTCAGATTGAGTGTAGTGTTGGGTTGTTCCACAATTGTAGATGAACGTTGATGGAGGACTGTTGTTTTATATCCATTTCATGGACAAAATGCAAGCAATAACTTAGGAATTGCTCTAAAAATAATAACTGACAAGTCACAAATTATATGGGGTAGCATTTGTTTACTTGCAATGCCTGTAAAATGCAGCATTACAAGAAAATGTCCGCACTGCAATACTAAGATATAATTTGATATGTTGAATTCACAGTGTGCTCTAATTGCATTATATAAAATGCAATTACATTGGAAAAGTGAACAGGAAATCAAAATTGACCCATTTACTATAAAAAAATGTACAATGTTCAGTTATTATGTACAATGTTTTAGTGAGCGTTATTTCAAAGTGCATACATTTTTGTCTTCGTAATCTTTCATCGAAATGTTATAATTAAATTATAAGCTGTCATCACCAAGAGATGTTTCGCATTTCGCATATAACTTGTGTGCTACATTCCAAGTAATAAGCAATAAATATAAGTTATTATTCACTGAAAATCTTGCCATTTACCATTAATCTCAAATTTCATTCGCGTTTGGACACGTACAAATATGGCGCACCAAGATGTGTCACGTCGGGTTTGACGTCAACAATGTCAAACTCCAGGGGTTCTCACATTTTTTGTAATCGATCGCACAAAGTTTGAATATGCAGAAATGCACATGACATTTGAGAGCTTCCTATGGTGCACCATGAGGAAAAAACATATTGGTTTGGAATGACATAAGGGTGTAATTAATCATTTTTGTGAACTTTTTTTGGTAGTTAAAAAGGGACCAAAGTGTGCCATCTGACAAACCTAGCCTGACATCACCAGCGTCACACACAAGAAACACAACCATAAAGAGTGTTTCACATAGCATGAACATGGAAAGCAGAATAGTTATTACAGAGGGGACATCTGCTAATACTACAACAGATTTGTCACCTGAAGTCTGGGAGGAAATCCACAAGCTTTTGTGTGGTTTCCTGTCCAGCCATTTATTTTTATATTTTTTTTTTACTATAAAAACCGCTAGTATTTAGTCTTGTAAAATAGACAGAAAAAGACAATTAAAACAATCATGACCTACAGAAAAATCAGAGTTTAGTCCTGTAATTTAATTACGTACCAATATTAAAACTCTAACAAGAATTAAAAAGTGCTAAATCTTTTGCTATCACTCTTAAGTGTTATTAGAAATTGTGGCAGCAGTGCTAAAACCATTATGTGCACAAACACTCCAGCCAAGGCTATAAATATAAGCAACACATGGAGCAGCAGACTGCAAAACAGGGGGAAATTTGGGCTGCTTATAACTGTCAAGAGCTGCACGAATCAGGCTGCCGGCCATACGATCAGCCTCAGGGCTGAGTCCACCTCCTCAGTGGGGAGCTTTGTAACGGTGCTACAACTCTTTCACGTTTCTTTTTTTGAGAAATTCTGTAAACTCTGCTAGATGCTTGTATGAAAAATGAGGATCTATGTCTTAAAGGAATAATTCACCCAAATGAGAAAATTCTGTCATTAGTTACTCATCCTGTCATTCCTAACCTGTATGCTCTGTGGAACACAACAGGAGATGCAAGGCAAATTGTTTGCCTCAGTCACTATTCACTTTAACTGCATCTTTTTTTTTTCTTTTTTTTTTTCATACAATAAAATTTAATAGAGGCTGTAAGTCCCTGACATTCTATCTAACATCTCCTTTAGTGTTTCACAAAAGAAAGTCAGTAATAATGGTTTGGAGCAACATAATGGTGAGCAAATAATGAAAGAATTTTAGTTTTTGGGTGAACTACTACTTTAACCGAACTTGGCTGTTATCTAAATAACAGTCGACTAATGTGCTCACAAACTGTGGCTGAATTGGGAGCACATATTTAAATAACAAAAACTAAGTAACAAGAAAAATCTGCCTGTTGACTGAGAGGGTCTGCAAGTTATAGACTTAAATGCTATGTCAATGAAGCTAGACTGGAGAGTGTGAGAGCTTTCCAAAAGTGTATATTTTCAGATCATGCAGTTAATCATGTTCAATAATATTTCAGCAACAGAAACCGACTGAGCTGCCAAATGCTCTGGCCCCTGAACGTCTGGCAAAAAGATCCAGCATTTCCAGCAGCTGTACAATGAAACTCGTCTGTATTTCCCAGTACTAGTTCAAGTGCCACTAAAAGTATAAATTTAGCAGCATGCCATAGCATAAAGCAATATATTCATGAGAAGGTTGCACAAATGGTCCACATAGTAACTATAACAAGATTTTTCCATTTTCTGAAGAAAATGTGAGTGGCTCTCTTCCACAAGTTCCGCTAGGGTGTTCTGGGTGGTTGCCAAGGCATTGCTATGATATTCTTTTTTATATCGTTCAATGTCAATATTTATCACGATATACATACACATTCATTTGCACATTGCACTTTTTTTTTTTTTTTTCAAGTTGGCAGAAGAAGAAAAATTTTAAATCCTAAACAGTCAAAAAAGTCTCTACAAAACTGTACTGGGGGCCCAGAGACAGCCAAAGCAGTGGGGGGGATTTTCTACCAAAATATAAAAATATTTTATAGAGTTAATCAAGTGCAGTTGGAAATGAATGCTAAAAGATAATCTGTCCATTCTGAAGCATAATGACAGCAGTCCAGTATTTGTTTGAATATTTTTTACATTCAAATTGTATATTTTTATATGTCTGTACATTTAGATACCCAAGTATGGGGGCATAGAAGCTCTTGTGACTGAGGAATGATACTGTATGGAGGTTCAGGGGTATTCCCTGAGATACATTTTGAAAATGTATAATTTATATTTTCATTAAAGTGAAAGACTAGGCTACCAACTAGTAATTTTATTGACGTTCCTTGTCAGCGATGCCAGAGATGATGACATCTAATTAATTTTCACAAAATTAGAACAGAAATCTCTTTATTTATTATTAAAGGCTCATAACATGCTGATTAAAAAAGTTAAACAAAGGAAAAAAAGTTTAAAGGCACCACGTTAACTCATGCAGCGCCTCATATTTACTCACATGCAGGAAAAAAGGCAACATGTGATCCTGATTGTCTAGATGTAGAACATAGGTTAAATACTGAAAATTACTCAAAAGCTTATCATCGATATTGTGGATTTTTTTTATCGCGATAAATATCGAGATTGTTTTATCACCCAGCCCAAGTTGATAGGGTGTTCAGAGTGGTTGCTGTCTGGCTCAAGTAAAAAAAAGGTCACCCACAAGTCACTTACTCAAAACAAGAGACTGTTTGTCTTGACCTTTGCATTTCACCATTTAAACAGTTTAAATCAAAGGTCAATAACACCATGGATATGAAAATTCATTACACATGTCCTTCTCCTCTACCAAACCATTCTACCTCTCTGTCCTCATCAAAATGATTTACATACATCAGTCATAAGAATAACACATTTAAAGTTCCTCTGAGGTAATTATTCCACCTTCCTCTGTCACATCTTGGAATGCAATTGAAAAAATACAAAGCTCAGATGAATGTCTTTATCATATAATATTTTGCCTGAGGCACTTAAGTGAATTAATGTAGCATGATTCCTGTGCGAGAGTGCTTGCTTAGTGCAAAGGATTAGAAATATGCATTTTTTAAATATTTCCGGCGGTTTTATAGCACTTACTGGGAGTACAATAAGATCATATTTCTGCACTAAGCAGAAGCCTGCTCATGTTGTGGCTTTAGAAAAAAAAGAGAGATTTCTGAGTGGTTTCATATAATAAAGCGAAGCATAATTTGGTTGAAAAGAACCATCCAACTGCAATTACAGTAAGATAACTTGATGTGGTGACAAACTGTTTGCACACTTATATAATGCTTGAATATTACCAGAAGGGTGAATCTCCCCAACCTGTCAAGAACATGTCTGGTTCATATTACAACCCAAATTCAAAGCTGCACTGCCTTTAAATGAACTGATAAAGAACAGCTTCAACAAGCAGAATGAGAGAGGCGAATTACTGTTTTCAAACAGCTTTCCCCAATAATACTCCCCCTCAAAACCCACCCCACCCCGGTCATCACTGGTCAGACAGACATTGGTTGAGCCAATTGTCTATGCTTAATTTGGAGAGCTTAATTGTCATCAAAATAATCTTATAATGCAAAAAAAGCTTAATCATCCAACATATATAAGCTTCATATTGTTTATGCAAAACATAATTTATGTAATTTTTTAAGTTGATTTTGGGTTGAAATGTGACATTATATTTTTTTTGAGATTCACCCAGTAATACCTCCTAGCTTTTTTATGAAATCAATCTTTAAAACCTATCTCTCATCTGAAATATTTCAGGGGCTCTTTCAAACTGTCCACTGTTCGATCAAACCTGTTGCAGTCATTTTAAATAAAAACCAACGTCAGGTGCATACAGCTATACCTAACAGTGTCCACAAGAGTAAAAAAGAAGACATTCTTGCTAAATGCTGCAATTTCCCAGCATTATTAATGCACTATTATCTGAGTCAAACCTACCAGAGTGCAAATGACCTATACACAAAGGGAACGAGAACTGGAACAGTGATCATGAAAACACTAAGTATAAATAAGATGCAGAGGGCGTAATAGAATTCAATATGAACCACACTATTTAAATCAGTCAAGTGATTCCTGCCAACAATACTCAATAAACATTGTTTACACAGCAGAGGTTCCATGCACATCTTTAACTACAGCATGGTTTTCTCAGTGGTAGAAAATAACTCAAGAGAGTGTGTATAAGGGTTGGCCCCCCATAATTGAAATAAGTGGCGAAATCTTTTAACTTAGAATCCTCCCAGTGCGGTTTAGGGATGGGTAACTATTCTCACGCTATGAAATGTTCTTTCACAGGAAAGTAGCATCAACTCATATCTATAATGTGACACAAGGGACAATAACCATTATTATAATCTATTGAAGTCCGGGAAGCTAATAGACACCCAAAACAGAATGAGGCAGTGCTGCTTCGCTGCTGGCGAGAGGCGGCAGTGATTGTTTTTCACTCTCTGCGAGAGTGTGAGCAAAGAGCACGAGAAACGGGTGATGGATCTAGCACAGTCACGCGCCTGCCGACCGAAAAATCAATCACAGTAATGGCTGGCGCTTCCGCAACGATTCTCCCGCAGAATGAAACGCAGCTTTAATGTGATATGCAAACAATAAAAACGGAGTGCAATTCTTTTTCAATAAAAGAAGGCACTTTTCACACAACAAACACAGCATGAACAGGAAACTAATGTTGCCATCCCACCATCCATCCGTCTATCTCTATATTTCTGTCTCTCTCTCTCTCTCTGAGGGAAAAGCACTTGTAGATGGAGCGAACTGTGATGAATGTACTGCTGGAAAGACAGCACAGGAGAGGTCATGTTAAAGGGATAGTTCACCCAAAAATGAAACTTCTGTCATCATTTACTCACCCTTGTGTTTTTCCAAACCCTTATGACTTTATTTCTTCTGTGGAACATAATAGGAGATGTTCAGTAAAATGCACAGTCAACATTTACTTGCTTTGCATATTTTTCCAGGTAGACGAACATCTCCTTTAGTGTTCCACAGGAAAAAAAAAAGAAAGTCATACAGGCTTGGGACAACATGAGATTGAGTAAATTATGACAGAATTTACATTTTTGGGTGCTCTATCCCTTTGAAAGCCTTAAAAATTGAGTTATCCCTCTCATGGAATGCATGCTTTAATAGTGTGGCTTGAAACAGTGTTACGATTGCCACGCTAAGGACATAAAACCAGTTTCTGGGTCGCAGTGGGGAGTCAAAACCTTTCTATATAGCACTTGATGTCTTTTTTTTTATTTATTTTTTATTTCTCAGGTGTCTGCTTGTGCTGAAGAGACACAGTGCAGATGGCATAATTTGTTGAGATCCTCACCCGGCTAATGGCCTAAAGCCCAAGTGGGTCATTTGCGCTGAAAAATATTGCGCCTTTTGTCCACTCAATCCTAACAACCTACCTATTGTGTTGCAGTACCAACAGCCTGCCATAGGCATGTGGCTCAAGGACATGGTGGGTTTGAATTATTGCAGTTCATTAGAATTTGTGAGGCATGGATGAGATTTTATGGGTTGTAACAACTGAATGGAATCTTGACTAGTCGTTTGTTTTATTGACAGTATGACTATCAGATGTAAATGAGATGGCACACTCTGACACATCAGACACACAGGAGGAAATGGTTACAAATATGACTACAACATTTAATCTACAAAACTTCACCATGACTTTACTAGAGAAACTATAGAATCTATATTTTGGTGAATTTGCAGTGAATTCATTCTATTAGAGGTGTGCTATTACTTTTCTATGTGGTCAAATTTAGGATTTTCACCTGGTAGACGATAAAAGCAGTGGGGTGACTTTAGGCTTACAATGAAGGAGGGACCTTACAATGGTGTTTTATTGCCATGTCAAAAAAAATAAAAATAATAATCTACGATTTCGAGAATACAGTCACCGCATTTCAAGAATAAAGTCAAAATGTTTTGAGAAAAAAGTAAAGATTCCGAGAATTATGTTGTTATATTATGAAATTAAAGTCGTAATATTTTGAGAATAAGTCGTAAGGAAAGTAACATCAATTGATGGGGTGGACAACTGCAAAGTGGAGCGTCTGGGTCTTTACATACAGTTAACACCACTAACCAGGGAGATAACACTGGCTGTGCAACTTTGTTGTCAAGTTAGCCAAGCTGTATTTGTGGGAAGTTTTGCTAGCTCTCTGTTTATGAATAAGGTGTGCATTAGTACAGGAGTTTTCAAACTGTGAGCACCTGTCAAGGAAGAAATGAGATGCAAGGCTTACACTCAAGTGAAGTGAAAAATAACTAGAACTGTTGTGAATTATATAGGCCCATTTAAAGACATTGTATGAGGTAACATCTCTCAGTTATACTACTGTTTTGAGAGCAAAAACCAACAAAAAAGCAGACCAAGCATCGCCCATGGCAAGCGGTACTGTGCAAATATCTGTCTGGTTCTTTCTCCTGAACACAATTCAATTTCCTACATAACCGCTGCAGTGTCTGACTCCTGATACTAATAATGCCTCCGTGCTGATGTGCCAAAAGATCAAGGATTTGATCTAACTAAATGATTTAACTAAATCCTACACATCCATTTCTTGCATACAAGAAGCTGCTGGCTTGGCATCCGTTCTATCGTTGTGATAATGATGCGCTGTTTAATATTGTGATATTTTTTTCTTGAAATATTTCTACTTTATTCACATAATACACTACTTTATTGTCATAATGAAATGACTTAATTCTTGTAATTTCTACTTTATTCTCAAAATATTATGATGTCAATCTCATAATGTTACTACTTTATTAATTTTGACTTTATTCTCAAAATATTACAACTTTAATCTCATAATGCTACGGCTTTATTCTTTAAAAATTATGACATTATTCTCATAAAAGGCTGTTATAAGATTATTTTCAAAACATTCTGACTTTATTCTCGAAATACAATTACTTTATTCTCAAAATCGTAGGTTTTTAAACGTTTAAAACATCATCCTAGGACCTGAACCATATCTGGAGACCAAAATATCTAGACTTGGGTGTGGGCTCTTTTGAATTGGGGGTGGGCTCTTTTGACTTCTGGCCTGTGAGCACCCACCTAGCAACCCCTCCAGAACACAATAGCAGGCACCTAGCAATGCCCAAGCAACCACCGAGAACACCATAGCAACACACTGACAACCACTCATGGTGCCCTTTTTCATGGAAGCCACTCTTGCACTGGAAAGCACCACTCACATTTGCTTCAGAAAATGTAAAGATGTGCATTACTATGGTAGTGTTAGTTCCTTTCTTGGTGTGTGTCATGAAAAATATAAAAGTTTGATATGAAAACAAATTTACATTCTAACCATGAATGAACCATATCCAACTACGATAATTAGGTGACACCTGTGGTTACTATGGTGTAGCTAAAAATACCAAAGTGATGGCAAATTTTTAAAAGGGTTGAATACAACTTTCTTGACTGTTTTGGGATAAAAATATATAGAACTTACCATACAGAGACCCAGCTAAGATGGGCGGATAGAAGATATTTGTCATCTGCACTGCATGACTTCAACTGGCAGTAGTCAAAGCTTTGAGTCATTTAAACATGACAGATAATAAATAGCTAACAGGTGTTTGCCTGTTTTAAACCTCACGAGAGTAACCGCATTAAAATGTCGAAGGTTGACAGTGCATACATTATGCATTAGCCACAAGTGGAATATGAAATATGATGAAAGTCTCGTGTCATTTAATAAATAGCAGCCCAAAATTGAAAATCTAATTGAACTTGCCTGCACGCGCACAGCACGGGGATTCTTATGACAGACTTCGTCGTCGCATGTCCCATGATAAAACATTAATGAGAAGCACACAAAACTTTATTATGTTTGCCTCTCGCCCTGATCACAGCATCACTGCGACACAATTTTATATTGTTGTTGAAACGTCTTAGAAAAGTTAATCGTGGCTCGTTGAACTCAAGCCCGTCGAGGTTTCCACGGAAATCGAACGTTCCCAGGTAACTTTATATTGGCCACCACCTGAATAAAATAAAATGAAATGAGATAATAAAATCTGCACTCTGATTCAAAAACTTTGTTTACAGTTTTAAAGATCCCACATTAAGGTATTATTTATTATGAACTGTAATAACTTTGGTATTTTCAGAATGAAATGCGTGGTCAAGTAAGGTTATACTTGCTAATTGTTGCTATATGCACATGATACATAGAACATATCAGCATTAGCTTACCGTATGCACTGGCATGAAACAGACTCTTTACACTGAATACGGTAAATGTTCCTTCACTGTCAATAAACATATTGGCTTTTAATGCGAGTGAGTAAAACATGAAGAAAACACGTGGCTTTGCACTGTAGTTTGGCTGCCTGGTCATTGTTAATTTATAGAAGTGTTAACCATGACTCTTTGGCGGAACGT
Organism: Myxocyprinus asiaticus; assembly: GCF_019703515.2. Taxonomy (NCBI): domain Eukaryota; kingdom Metazoa; phylum Chordata; class Actinopteri; order Cypriniformes; family Catostomidae; genus Myxocyprinus; species Myxocyprinus asiaticus. Next base: position 10,132,322 of record NC_059363.1, on the reverse strand, counting down.
CAATAATAGAACGTTCTATCTTTGAACGTTGGGTATTTGGTTTACTAGTTTCACACATTAAAGGTGGACTCCGTAATTTTTTCTTCATTTAAAAAGTTTTACATCTAAAGAAATTAATAGTAATATTGAAATATATGAAATCATGACCATTCATGTGAGATGAAGAGTTTAGTCAAATCAGTAACCTTATAAAAGCTGTTTTATTCTACATGGGGCAGGTGCGCCTCATGGGGGCAGCAATGTTAGGATCACATGACCAGCTGAATACTACTTGCTTAATCTCAGTAACAATCTTGTTATTGGACACTTGCACTTTTGGATTAAATTAATCCTGGTTTACTGTGAATAGTGCATTTCTACAAAGGCATTGGCAACTGAAAATCACTCTGTTTGAATGATGCAGCTTCCAGGCCACTAGGTGTCAGTGTAAGCCATTGTAAGTCACTTCAACACAAAAAATTACTGAGTGCACCTTTAAAACAGTAATAGCAAGCACCTCAGAACATACAACATGCTGTGAATCCATTTTTTATGTACTGATCCTTATATTTCCTTTTTTTTTTTTTTTTTTTTTTTACAAATATTGTTCACTTTACTTGAGTGAGTGTCCATAGTGTTTTGATTTGAATTAATCTTGTTAGTGTATTAATTATTCTGGCTGGCTTCCATTGATTTGTCATGAACAATTCAGTGTTGTTAAAGTGATAGTTCACCTAAAAATGAAAATTCTCATAATCATTAACACCCTCATGCCATCCCAGATGTGTATGACTTTCTTTCTTCAGCAGAAAACAAATTAAGATTTTTAGAATATCTCAGCTCTGTTGGTCCTCATAATGCAAGTGAATGGTGACCAGACCTCAGAAGGTCCAAAAAGCAGCATAAAAGTAATCCATAAACTTCAGTGGTAAAATCCACATCTTCTGAAGTGATATTATAGATGTGGGTGAGAAACAGATCAACATTTAAGTCCCTTATTACTATCAATCTCCACTTTTGACCAGCCCCAACCAGTAGGTGGCTGAATGTGAAAGTGAAAGTCACTTCCACACCAGAATGTCGAAGTGAAAGTGATAGTGTAGATCTTCAGTAAAAAAAGGACTTAAATATTGATCTGTTTCTCACCCACACCTATCACATCGCTTCAGAAGATATGGATTTAACCACTTGAGTCTTATGGATTACTTTTAAAATGTCTTTTTGTCCCTTTTGGACCTTCAAATTTCTGATCACTATTCACTTGCATTTTAAGGACCTACATAGATGAGATATTCTTTTCAAAAAGCTTCATTTGTGTTCTGCAGAAGAAAGAAAGTCATACACATCTGGGATGGCTTGAGGGTGAGTAAATGATGAGGGAATTTTCATTTTTGTGTGAACTATTTGTTTAATGAATCAGATAAATCATTAGGTCTGTTTACATGGACACTTTTATTTTTAATCGGAATGAAATCAATCCGATCGATGATTCTGAACATACTGTTTACATGAACGCAAAATAAAGTGACCGGGTTGATGTGCAAGTTTATATGTAAAAAGCATAAAATCTGAATTGATCTTGTGACATGTGTACACTGCACAATTATACAGCATTACCTCGCTGTTTAACAATGCGTTAATGAACCCGCAATGACCACAGACATTAAAGTGAAACTGGAGCGCTTGAGACGCGGTTCATCTTCACCCACTCTCAAGAGAGCTGAAGGGGCGGTCACACAAGACTTTGTGCCTGTGAGATTATTTCAGACACATTTGGATGATGTCACGTGAGGTCATCTGGTTTTAATAAACAATACATCATAAATAAATAAAAAAATAATGTCCAAATATACCGTCTACTTACTATCCAGCAACAATAAAAAACATCTAGCTTTGAAATATTAGAGGTTAATAGTGTGTGATGTTTCGATCTTCTATTGGTCACACGTCTTCTCAGAGTACAGCTTTCCCTCGTTGTCAAGCACACAACGTCCCAGTTTCAGAAAGCAGTCCAATCAAGCATTTGCATGGCAAATATTTTCTTCTCGAATGGATTATAGAAGGTTTACACCACCCCTTACAATCCGAATAAAGTTTACATCAGATTTGGCCAACCCATTCCGATTGACGTGGTTACATGAGACATGACGGATTAATAGGTTTCAATTAAAAGGCACCTATTGTTTTATGACTCTCTCATTACCCAAAAAAGCCACCCACTAGATTTAGCTGTCCAAAATGGTAACTGAAAGAATAGTTTTGGTGAACGGATTCAAAAGAGTTGACTCACTGAATCAACTCCATGTGGAGGTGCATGGATACAAAAGCGGAGGGGAGTTGATACAGTGACACCCGGGATGGAGAGGTGCGGCAACCTTGGTGTGAGCACATGTTAAGTCTGCTGTGTGTTGCAGTTGTACAGTGATGGTTCCACCTCTAAGAAACTAAATTGTGCCCAAGACAAAAAAATTACCAAAACGGCAATTGCGGGTGGGGTGGCCAGGCTTTGGTCCATGGTGGCCACGGCCACCCCTGGCCACCCTCTAGCCACTCCGTCACTGGTCAGTAGGCCTACATCTGCATGAATAGATTCCAACTGCCTTTTTTAAAAAAGCCCTCAGATGCCAAAACAGTACTAATAAACTGCAGCTCAACCCAGTATATAGGAAAACTTGTATATTTTCTTCCTTCCTCTGAGGCATTCTTATCTGATTTGCTGCAAGATATGTATTTTCTGTATCCACTCACATCGCATTAGTCAGCACGGCTTTAACTGGACTCTACATTCTCTAGTACCCAACTCCCTCAAATTTCTGATTCATTCATGCCTGAGGCAAAGGCAAAGAGTTAGTTTCTTCGAAAGTGGGCCAAAAGCGTCAGTCCTTTTTGAAGAAACAGAAAGAGGGAAGGGGATTACAGGCACAATACTCCACCATGTTCTCTATATCCAGAACTCCCAAGGGTCAGCTTGAGTCCTAACAAAAGCATTGATCTCTCTTTATTGATCTACTTTATGTACCACTTTTCCTCCTCGTGCTCCCCTTCATCTTTTTGTTTTCTCAGCAGTGTCATCCCGCCTGCTCGCCGTGGCATATAAGAACTGCAGATCTGTTTGTAAAGGACTTGGAGTGCTGCTCAGGTCCTTCTCATGCTTGAAACCGCTTTGAGGTAAGAACCCAGCTCCAGGTAATTGCCTCTTAGATCACTGAACACGAGGGCTTGTTCCTCAGGTTTGTAATATGAAGTGGCTAATTTGATTGCTGGTTGTAGGCCCAGAAAGTGGTCGTTTGCATTTGCAGTCATTCATATTTCTTTGAAGTGATCAATGAGTTGATGAGTTGCATGAAACATTGCAATGTGAAGCTTATACGCATATAGGTACATTAGTGAGCTGACGTCGGAAACTCTGCCAATCCAAATGTGTAGGATCGATGTGGTGACTGCCTGATTGCCCTCTATGAACCTTCATTTTCGTTTATTATGGTGGGGGTTTCTTTCTAGTGCATATGATTAACTGCCCCTCTCACTTTAATGAACTCTGCCACTACATTCGGTTGAATGCATGAACAGTTTCTTTAGATTAGATTTCGGAAAGGTACTTAATTCAATGAACTGATAAGGGAAGTGGCCCTATCAACCCCACATACCATATAAACCCACTTGTTTTTATTTTGAAATACGAAAAAGATATAAAGCACTAGAAACTTTATTTGTTTCACATCAAAGGCACATTTTTGTATAAAGAATGTATATAATTGTGTTATTTTGTTATAACACATTGTTATTTCTCAGTTAACGGACTTAATTGTTGTTATTTTCTCCATACATTGCTGATTTGAGATGTTGAGAATACATAGTAACTGTCAAAGGGTGTAGATTTGGCTTGAGCTGGAATCCCACTGGAATCTACACCCTGGCTGAGTCTCGTTTTGAAGGCTGCGTGCTAGCTAGGACGTGTCCTTTGAAGGCTGCAGTATACTGAGTGTCCTCCTTTAAACAAGCTTTGTTTAAATGAGACAGCCTTCGTTGGACAAACGGTGTGGGTTGTTGGTTGTAAGTGCCCACGAAGGATACACCTCATGCATCCTCCAAATTCCTGTGAAAGAAGGTCGCATTCGAAGGCTGCAATCGGAGTGTCCTACTCGCTTTTCTGAAACGAGACAGCCTCGATGACGTGTGCGGCCGACAAATGTGACCTCCGGAGGACGCAGCCTTCAAAAAGAAACACAGTGTCTGAAAGAAGGGGACTTTTATTTGCATGTGTATTCTTGGGTATCGGTGGGATTCTGTGAGATCGCGAGTGAAATGATGCTTCTGCACATGCTTCCTCATACCAACAGAGGAGCTGTAACGAAATAGACACGATTCTCCTGTCTCTTCTTTTTCTCCTGTTCTCACAGGTAAAACACTTCAAATGGGCAGAGAAAGTTTAAAATAGAACGAGATTTTGACGATTGGACTGGATTGTGAAAGTCTTTTGTGGGAATAAATCGGGAATATGATATATTGTCTTGATTTGGAATGTTTTTTTTTTTGTTTTTTTAAAGTGTCAAAATGTATTTTTGGGATGCTCCAGCGATCACTAACATGTTAATGAATATTGTATTACCCAGTTTCATGTGGCAGAATGTAGATTTGTTTGTGTTTTAAGGTTCACGTAAGTGGTTAAATGTCCATTTAAGGCTCACTCTGTGTTGGGTGTTTGGCACGCTTGATGGTCACGTGATGATTCAGCACTGAGTGCATAAAGTGCATGATTGTACATCCATTCTTATGGGAGAAATCTGTGAATGGTTCATACCAAAAGCTTTAAGAGCAGATGTATTTAAACAGACATCAGGTATTGAGTGATTTAATAAGTTGGATGATCATAAATCATTCTGTATCAAAATGTTTTATGTTTTAAAACACCAAATTGAAAACTGTTGTTCATATTAAATCTGTCAGTAATTCCAATGTGAACTAAAGAAAACAAAGTGATTGTATTAAGGGGAGTACATGATTAAAATGTGTTTATCTGTGATATTTTGGTCATGACGATTTGGTCTAACTGAAAAGAGACACCAAGACAAATGAAAATGTGAAATAATACTTTATTCATGCTTTTGAAAAGCAGTTGTTTATAGCGAAACCAAAGTGCTGTAAATAAAGATACCAACAGAGGAGCTGTGACGAAACAGACGCAATTCTCCTGCCTCTTCTTTTTCTCCTGTTTTCACAGGGCAGTTCTCATCTGTTCAACAGACCTCCGGAGTTTGAGCTTGAGTTGAGCTTGAGTTTTTAATTATGTGCTACTAATGTGCTGCAATCACTACAGAGGTCCCATCAAAAATGAATCTATGAGAGGCTGACTTTATCTCCTTTTTGGAGCTTCAAAGGCCTAGCCACCATTCACTTGCATTGTATGGACCTACAGAGCTGAGATATTCTTCTACAAATTTTGTGTTCAGCAGAAGAAAGTCAGACACCTGGCATGAGGGTGAGTAAATGATAAAAGAATTTTCATTTTTGGATGAACCATCCCTTTAATAGGCTAAACCTCTCTCTCCTGCATGCACACTGCGTGGGTGCATTTAGACTAAACGTCACCTTTTGCGAGCAAAATAAAAAAAAATTAAAAACCAAAAAAAAATTAACATTGGTTTTTAAACTAGCGCTGTCCTTGCTTCAGAATCAAAGCTCATGCTTATGTGCTACTAAAAGAGAGAGGCCTCGTTTTCTGGGGCAACTGGAAGTGGTGTAATTCGAAAATTAACTGTGATAAACCCTGTGTTTGGTTTCATGAACATTTTTTGGAACAAAATTAACAGGTTATAAAACGATTACCAGCATAAAAAAAAATTAAAAATAAAATAAAAAAAGAAAGAAATCATAAAAAGTAATGTCATTTTATAAGCAACAGTCTTTGAAAAGCCTGTTTGATCAAAGTCAAATATTCAAAGTCATTTCATTTTGTTTAACTAACTAACTGAGAGAAACAGTGTGGGTTTAATTGGATAATTTCCCCTCCTTAATTTTTTTAAAATACAGGATTCTTGTTGACATGGTTGTTATTGTCGCTGTAGGTAGCTGTGACATAAATAAACATGACCTTCTACAAACGGACTGGTTGTCCACTCCTCCTGAACAGTCGGTGTATTTGTCTGTGTCCCCGTTTCATCAATGTCAATAATACGTAGTGGGCTGGTTAATCTTCCAGCTTGGCTTGAACGGTGATGTTGGTCATTAGTAGGCCCGTGTGCCATGAATCACAAACTAGTGGGCAGACCGCACAGGGACAGGCAGAGAGAATTGATGAGAGACGCATCTGGACTGTTTGTCTCATCCATAATGGCCTGTTTGGGGTTTTAACATACGTGACCTGTTGCAGGAAACTGACAATATGTTGATGTTGCTAACATGCAGTGTGGCCCATCGTCATTAGGGCATATCTGTACTGCCTTGTAATGATTAATTGGACCAAACAAATGCAGGTTTATTTTGCTACACTGATGTAAACTGAGAACTAATAGAAAAACTATGTAGATGAGCACATTTTGTTGTTTGTACATTAGTTTTCTGCACACAAACAAAATGTTTGTTTATTATAATGTATTTTAGGGACTAAATTGTTTGTCAGTCACCAAAAATATAATTTGTATAAATAGCCATGACACACAGTGAACATTCATTATGTGGGAACTGTGGTGTGCTGTTTGGCTGTCTGGGTGAACTAACTGGGAGTATAGATCTATTTCTGCTAACTGTGTAAACAGAATTTCTGTGAAAACCAATAGGCCTACTAAAAACTCCAGACAAGTGTGTTGTTTATTTCCAGAATTATCATTTAGCTGGACATTTGACTAAATGATTAAACACTGTAGCTTATTTGCATGAGCATGACTGCCTTGTAAAGCGATCTATCACAGTATATTTAATTTATACGATTAATTTATGGGCAGGTTTATCTGAGATTATACTACAATACTACTACAATAATAGATACATATTATGTTACAGTAATAGATCAGCAAGGAAAAAGGCATTTAAAAATAATGGTGCGGCAGTCTGCACAAATGATTGAACAGAAGAGAAAAAAACGGACTGTTCCATGTAGTGCATCTAAGCGCGTTCAGCGGGAGACAGGGATATACGGAGACAGCGCGCAACAGCGAAAGCCGCCGGGCAGTGCACGTTGACGGAAGAACTGTCCACACCGTCAGACAGCTAACTGGAGGGGGGGCCCGCTGAATACATTTTGTACCGGTCCCAAATTATTCTAACTGCAGCCATGGTTAACATTAATGCACTATGAATTAATATGAACTAACAATTAACAATTGTATTTTTATTAACCATTTAAAAGGTTAGTAATTGCTGTAAAAAAAAAAAAAAAAAAAAAAAAAATATATATATATATATATATATATATATATATATATATATGTAGTTCATTGTTTGTTCATGATACCTAATGCATTAACCAGGGGCGGACTGGGAGGAGAAATCGGCCCAGGATTTTACATAGAAACTGGCCCAAAATTTGGGCTGTCCTTTTCTGCATATCGCTGCCCCTTTCGGCATATCGCAGCGCCATTTTGTGGCCCGTTCTGCATTATGCGGCGGCCCATTTCGGCTTATTGCGGCCCATTTGGCCCCATTTCGTGGCCGGCCCTTCGGGAAAATTCCCGGTTCTCCCAATGGCCAGTCCGCCCCTGGCATTAACTAATGTTGACGAATGGAACCTTATTGTAAAGTGTTACCATGTCTGTCTTTAAACCCTCCAAAAATTGGCCCCATTTACTTACATTGTGCCTCACTGTAATTGTTTTTTTTTGTTTGTTTGTTTTTTTTTTTAGATAAGGAGGGACGAGTCTAATTTTTTTTTTGTGGTAATCAATATTATACCATCATTTTTGCCACAGAAATGCTGTCGATTGAGCTTAACTTGTATTGAACTCGGAATATTCCTTTAAGAACCTAAAAACAAAACTCCGAATACTCTGAACTCTGAAAATGATGTCACTAACCTGGCAAACTTTGGCAAATCAAGAAATAATTTCCTCCATTAAATCGCTCGTTGTGTCAACCCGGTACCCAATAACATTGTTTCCAGGTGCATTGCAAAAAAAACAAAAACCTGTTTACCTTTACTCCAGAAAGTTACGTAAAGCCAGCCAGTATTAGATTTTAGGTTGAGAAAGTACTACCAGTTTTGTGCAAAATATGCATCAGATGGTCAAAGACTATGGGTGGTCCATGGGCGTGCCATCTGAGGCTGACACTAGATTCCCAATATTCCCTCCATGTGTGGTTTAAAAGTTTGTAAACGGGACACTGCTTGTGTAAGTAATTTGTCCATGACTCTGTGGAAATTAATGCATGCAATGAGTCATGAAATGAGCAATGCAAATGAATTCTCCTCAGATATTACATTTATTGATGAGCTTTGATTAATTAGAGCGGAAACAGAAAAGGCTTGTTAAAACATAATTATTTAATGTTTGTGCAATAATGAATCAAAGCTACTGAAACAGAACAACACCTTTAACACAATAGGGTGATAAGGGCCTCTTCAGTGGTTGCCAGTGTGATATTTACAAGCTAATAGAGCAAAACCCTCTGTAATACAGTAATATGGATTTCAACAATCATACTCTGTTTGCACATATAATTAGAGTTCAGAGACTCTCAGCACCCTGCCACTAAGGAATGAAAGAAAGAAAGACTTAGAAATGAATGCATCCGGGGGCCTGGGTAGCTCAGTGGTAAAATATGCTGGCTACCACCCCTGGAGTTGGCTAGTTTGCTAGTTCGAATCCAGGGCATGCTGAGTGACTCCAGCCAGGTCTCCTAAGCAACCAAATTGGCCCGGTTGCTAGGGAGGGTAGAGTCACATGGGGTAACCTCCTCGTGGTCGCTATAATGTGGTTCGTTCTCGGTGGGGCACGTGGTGAGTTGAGCGTGGTTGCCGCGGTGGATGGCATGAAGCCTCCACACGCACTATGTCTCAGTGGCAATGCGCTCAACAAGCCACGTGATAAGATGCGTGGGTTGATTGTCTCAGACGCGGAGGCAACTGGGATTCATCCTCCGCCACCCGGACTGAGGCAAATCACTACGCGACCACGAGAACTTATTGGGAATTGGGCATTCCAAATTGGGAGAAAAATGGGAAAAAAATGAATGTATCCTGTGGGGCAGTAGGTTACATTTGTTATATTCGATGTCATTCACACTTTATGCAATCAAAGTCAGGTGTCAAGTGAAAGTAGATATAAATGTTTGAATTCAGACCTCACTGGATGAAAATGAGGCCTTTTAACTGCATAACAGGATATAATATTCCCTATAACTATATTACAATGAGTTAAAGTGCCTTCCCATTAAAGTGACTTCAAAGAGTAATTGCATCATTAATGCGACTTCAAAGACTAATCAGCGGTAAATTTCTAATTTACTGATGATACATGTGCCGTTTCTCTACATACATAAGGCAAATGCATACATTTCTACATCACGCACCTGACGGATTGTGTATTTTAAACTAGACACCTCTCCATCATATTTCCGCACCACTACCAAGGTCATCTTTACTAAATAGACCTTGTTTAAAGCATTTATCTAGTTTTTGAAGATCTGTTGCATTCCATGAAGCTGTCTGATCTATTTTAAGTTTTGGCTCCTTGGAGTGGTGCACAAAACAAAAACAAAAAATCGATTAAAAATGTTTTAGATTGCTCTTATTCCATCTACGTAACAGTTTTATTCCTCATTAAGCTAATACACAAATAAATTAAGAACCTGTCTTTAATTTTTGAACGTGTTGGCATGTGCTGGGAAGGCACATCGGTTTCGTCAGTTCATCAGAGTTCTGTGTAATTTACCCAGAATTCTTCAACCATTTTCTCCATTACGTTTGTGCTCTTGTGTGGCTAAACACAGCTTAAGGGAAAGAAAAGGAGGAAAGTGTCTATAAATCATGTTTAATAGACCCCCCCCCACCCCAATAAGAAATCAGTATGCTCATAGTGCCTTAGAATGTGCCTTCACTGTTGGCATTCATCAGTGACTGTCTGCGCTTACAAAAACTGTAACTTGGAGCAGATATTTTTGTATGTTTAACCCCACTACAGATGGCAACTAACCAAATAGAAAATGCTGAATTTCTTGTTTGGCTGTTATCTCTTCTCTTTTTTAATCTTAATCTCGATCATGTGGTCAGTTTATGTACATAAGAGAACCACAGATGTAATCTCAGTTTAGAAAGTAAGGTATAAAAGGTGACTATCCTGATTTATCACAGCAAACTTCCCTGTGGAAGAAAATGAAAAGCACAAGTATACATTGCCTAGTATTGTTTTAAAAATGTTATGTGGAACAGTACGCTATATGCAGCAATAAACTGCAAGGCCACGACTTTTTTTATTACATTGAGGGAAATATTTTCTTTCAGAACCAACTAAATAGAAAGGTGTGGAACCTCATTTCAGGTATATGAAATTCCACAACCTTCAAGTGTCTTTATTTCTGTTTTACCTCAGTGTAGTCCTCCATTCAAACAGGGCCCATACATTTTCTCCCCAGACTTTGTTTTAGTGCGTGCCATGTTAACAATAACATGACTTTAAGCAGCAAAAACGGTATCAACATGAACAAGCCGCCCCATGACAGCTCTGCTCAGACCGTCCTACACCTTCGAATACCTCTCACACCACACGAGCCGTGCTGCAAAGCCAGCGCTGATAGACTGAATATGCAGAGATAGAAAACTCTGTAGCAGCGCTCTCTTTCTGCTAGAAGGTAGAGCAGGGAGCAAGGTCCCTCATTTGTATCTGTCAGTCCTGATTAATGATATTTCATCCTCACCATGGTCTCTTGTTCTTTTCTTTTTTTAGTCCCCCAACTTGCTCTCCTTTCTCACATTTCCATCCAGATACACCCAGATGCTAAAAGCAGGTCTCATCGAGGATAACTCCACGTAGGATGCTCCTAAACAGTCTATGACATGCAGATAATGTGTAATCAGACTTCATATGTGCACATCAGATTTGTTGAGGCTAAGAGATCTAATAGAGGTAGAAGATAAAAGTGAAGTTAAATTTCTAAAGCCAATTTTGTTTTTTTAAGCATATGCTTAAAACAAGAAAAAAAAGTTCCAGTTGGGGGAAAACACTTAATTCAAGAAATATTCTTTAAATATACAGTGGCCTCTGCTTATATTGACACCCTTGGTAAATATGAGCAAAGAAGGCTTGTAAAATAATGTCTTTATTGTTTATCCTTTTGATCTTTCATTCAAAATATTCACAAAAATCTAACCTTTATTTGAAGTAAAATAATTGAAAGGAGGGAAAAATCTCTTAATTAAAATAATATTTTTCTCCAAAACAAGGTTGCCACAATTATTGGCACCCCTAGAAATTCTTATGAGTAAAATATATCTGAAGTATATTGCCATTCATATTTTAAATTTTTTAGTACACCTTGGTGACTAGGAATATTATTTCCTGTTTCACAAGGGTATAAATATAAGGTAACACAAAAGCCAAATTCCTTTATTCATCCATCACAATGGGTAAGACCAAAGAATAAAGTTATGATGTACGGCAAAAGCTTGTTGAGCTTCACAAAATGAGAAGTGGCTATGCCCATTTCCACCATCAAGACAATAATTAAGAAGTTCCAATCAACTGGAGATGTTAAGAATCAGCCTGGAAGAGAACGTGTGTTTATATTGTCTCCACACACGGTGAGGAGGATGGTTCAAGTGGCCATAAATTCTCCAAGGATCACAGCTGGAGAATTGCAGAAATTAGTTGGGTCTTGGGATCAGAAAGTCTAAAAAACAAAAACAAAAAAAATCAGACATCACTTACATCACCACAAGTTGTTTGGGAGGGTTTCAAGAAAAAAGCATCTGCTCTCATCCAACAACAAACTCAAGCATCTTCAGTTAGCCAGACACTTCTGGAACTTCAAATGGGACCAGGTTCTATGGTCAGATGAAACAAAAATAGAGATTTTTGGCAGCAAACACTAGAGATGGGTTTAGCGCACACAGAAAGGTAGCCATATGGAAAAGTACCCCATGCCCACGGTTAAATATGGTGGTGGATCTTTAACGTTGTGGTGTTGTTTTTATGCTAGAGGTCCTGGACATCTTTTTCTGATACATGGCATCATGGACTCTATCAAATACCAACAGATAAAAAATAAAAACCTGACTGCCTCTGCCAGAAATCTTACAATGGGCCCTGGTTGGATCTTCCAGCTGGACAATGATCCAAAACACATCAAAATCAACACAAAAATGGTTCACTGACCTGAACTCCCTAGAAAACCTGTGGAGTGAACTGAAGAGGAGAGTCCTCCAACATGGATCTCTGAATTTGAAAGATCTGGAGAGATTCTGTATGGAGGAATGGTCTCAGATCCCTTGCCATGTGTTCTCCAACCTCATTAGGCATTATAGGAGAAGACTCAGAGCTGTTATCTTGGTAAAGGGAGGTTGCACAAAGTATTGAATAAAAGGGTGCAAATAATTGTGCCACATATATATTTAAAAAAAAAAATATATACATATATATATATATATATATATATATATATATATATATATATATATATATATATATATATATTTTTTTTTTTAATTAAACTTGTGTTGTGTTTGCAATTGTGTGATATCCATTAGAGGATAGATTTTTTTGTGAATATTTTGAATGAAAGATCAAAAGGATAAACAATAAATACATATTTTTCACAGCTTTCTTTCTCATAGTTAATGAAACATAAAAACTTAATTCGAGATATATTCTTTAAATATAAGTCTTAATATCTCAAGTAAATTTTTCTTAATTTAACAATGTTTAGAAATTTATACTGGAAAAAAATACAAGACAAAAGTACAAAAAAAAAAAAAAAAAAAAAAAAAAATATACACTACCGGTCAAAAGTTTTGAAACACTTAACTGAAATGTTTCTCATGATCTTAAAAATTTTTTGATCTGAAGGCGTATGCTTAAATGTTTGAAATTAGTTTTGTAGACAAAAATATAATTGTGCCACCATATTAATTTATTTCATTATAAATCTAAAATTTAATTAAAAAAAAAAAAGGTTTTGAAATGGATGACTTGGACCAAATAATAAAGAAAAGCAGCCAATAAGTGCCCAACATAGATGGGAACTACTTCAATACTGTTTAAAAAGCATCCCAGGGTGATACCTCAAGAAGCTGGTTGAGAAAATGTCAAGAGTACATTTCTGAAAATTCTAGGCAAAGGGTGATTACTCTGAAGATGCTAAAATATAACACAGTTTTGATTTATTTTGGATTTTATTTAGTCACAACATAATTCCCATAGTTTCATTTATGTTATTCCATAGTTTTGATGACTTTACTATTATTCTAAATGTGAATAATAGTATAATATTATATATTTACTATAATTTATTATAATAAAGAACAAGTAAGTGTTTTGAAGTGTTTCTGGTAGTGTGTATATTATATATATATATATATATATATATATATATTAATATTTAATATGAATATTTTACCCATAAATAAATATTTAATGCAACTTTTTACTTAAATAGTTATATTTTGCACAAATGTTTTATATATATATATATATATATATATATATATATATATATATATATATATATATATATATGAAAAACAAGTCTTAGTATCTTATTCAATTTTGCTTTTGAGTAAATGTATCTACCTTTAACAATGTTTAGATGTTTAAACTAGGAAAAACTACAAAGACAAATGTTCATATTTTACATTAATATTTCACCACAAATAAACATGGAATATGCCATCATTGTCATGTGAAATTATGCCCCAACTGAGAGTTGCCTGCTGTACTGAGGAAAAAATATCTCATTGTCATTACTGTAACAATAATAATAATAATAGTAAAAACATTTATTTAAATTTGTATAGTACATACATCATATAATCATTGTAGCACTGAATTTTACGTATACTGATTTGAATAATAAATAAATAAATGGACAGGATGATATTCATGATTGTACAACAGTAATAACAATGATGTCACAATGGTGCTAAAAAATAGGTTTCATTTCCTTTTTGCTAAATATATTTATTTATTTATTTATTTATTTATTTATTGAGTTTAGTGTGTAATATGACCTGGACATTTCTTTGTGATATTCCCCATAATGCACCTAGACAGAGGAACACTGAAAAGCTGACAGTCAGTGCAGTAGTAGCTGAAAGACCCAATTAGAACAGCTAGTCAGCATACAAATCGAAGTGTTTTTCCAGCATTTCCCTCTTTCTGTCTTACACACTGTTTGATTTCACTCTGACCCTGTTAAATCATCTTAACCTTCATCTTAACCTTAAATCACCTCCCTGGAGGACTGTGATGGCAGAATTATTTTTGAATATGTTTGGTGTTGTCCACAACAGTTGATTGTTAAATTCTTTCTCTTGCCATCAGTTCATAGCAGCTCCAAGGCATGCAAAAGAACAGCAGATAGATTAAGAGAGAGAGAGAGAGATGAGGAAGAGAGAGAAAGCTATCCTCATCGGCAGAGAAATAGCTACTGAGAACACAATAGAACAAGGTCTACTCCCTTAAAAGGCTGGCATTTACAGCAGGCACACAATGTGTTAATCTGTGGCTTTTTGCACTGTTGGCAAGGCCTAGATTGAAGCCACATTGCAAGACATCTCTACCTCAGTTTCTTGTCTGGGTTTGGCTCTCCCACAGCACGGTACGCCAAGTAAATTGTGGGATTCGTTTAATCGAGTTTCAAAGAAGAAGGTGAAGATTAAACTAGTGTGTCTATTTACATTTGAACAGCAGGCCAATCCTGAAAATGAACCTTTGAGTGGATTAAGCACATATTTGATTAAAACTGTATTTGATACTTTTTTTTTCTCCAAGGCCATTTCCTTACTTGATGCCTGCTGAGCCCACTAATGGATTGTGGGTAGAGTGTGCATCGTGTCATACAGATGAAGACTCAGGACTGATTACAAAAACAAATTAATCTTTATTCAGATGGGAGCACGACAAATCTCTCAAAACACAAACAAGTATTTACAGTTCCATAATCACATGTAACAAGAGAAGTCACACAATCTCAGGTTCAGCTTTTTTTTTTTTTTTGCATAAACTAAATCTGATTGAATCTGAATCTGATCAATATCAAGTTTCAAGGCAACCTGCGGGAAGGGACTTTTAAAGAAATGCTTCACCCAAAAATTTAAATTCTGTCATAGTTTACTCATATTTTTCCAAACCTGTGTGACTTTCTTATGTGAAAGACAAAAGGAAATGTTTTAATGAAGATCCTACTCCATCTTTTCACTACAATGGCAGTTAATAGAGACCCAAGCATAGAGATTGATGATGCATCTTTCTTTTTTCTCTCCTTGAACAGGTTTTTAGGTAGCCACTGATTACAAATATCTTGATTTTTAAGCTAATTTTGTTTGAGGATAAATTTTGTGTGACAATGGCAGTCTTTGGGAAAATCATTTTGCTTAGAGGTGACAATTGTGACTTTAGCAAGCAGTGGCATCCAATATTCATTTTATTTTTACACAAACAAGAGTGTCACATACTGTTATTAATTATTTCATAATTAAAAAAAAAAAAGTATTGTTTACTTGCTGTAAACAAACACTGAGTACTTGAGAACTTGAGTTGTTTAGCGCTCATGAACGTGCAATGGTTGTCAAAGTTTTGACTGAAAAATACTTCGGTTTTGATGAGATACAACCCAAAATGTATCATTTACCTTTAGAAGATTTGGAATATGCTGTCACATGGACTACTTTTATCACACTTTTGGTTCATTTTTTCAGCTTTAAAGGGAAGCTTTTTTCCCTAAAGACAGCTTGCAGTATTCATTAAAACATCTCCTTTTGTGTACTGCATAAGAAAGAAAGTCGTATGGGAGTGAATTATGTAAGGATTTTCATTTTTGGGTGAACTGTTCCTTTAAAGATCCAACCCATGTGTTGTAAAATGGGGTGACAGAACTCAAGAAGGCATTTTATGAGGTACTGAGTACAAAATATCAGAGGGACAGGGGAGTGAGGTTAGGGAAGGCAATATTGTTCGCTCAGCCAGTTAATAAGACCATGAGAGGTTGGGTTAAATTGAATGCAGTTTGTAAGGCAACTGCACAATAGAAATGTGCGGTTCTCCATTACACAGTGTAGCCTCGGACCAACTGGATCGATATGACATCAAAACTCTTCATCAAACCCTGATGTCAAGCATCTGAAGTTACTCTGCCTTTCAACAGACAAGGCCAAATTGTGCCTCTAAATTGCTAAAAATGATCTATTGGAAAGTCTGTGTGAACACCTGACTATCAAAGCTTTAAATAATAATAAAAAAGAAACAATACTGTATGTTGCGTTGAGAATACAGATGTTTTGGGTTAGCTTAGGTTGGGTTTTCTTCACAGCACAGTGATGATAAGGTTTGTATTGCAGTTCCAAAACTCTCTTTTTATGTGCCTCAACTGTTCGCCAAACCATAGCAGATGACATTTTCAAAGTCCTTGAAGCTGATATGACCGTCAGAATCCTGGTCCACATGCCTGTTTTATTGAACAAAAAAAAAAACAAAACAAAAAAAATGAGGAAAGGAAATCTAACAGAACAATCTCCTAAGCAAAAACATCATGCTACAGAACAACTTGTTTGTTTTCCAGTCCAATTTTTGTAAGACATACAACAATATCCTGTAACAGCAGAAAACAGCCATACATCTGATTAGTTTGTGAATTTTAAAACAGTTTAGTGTTCAGACTAAGGCTGAATATCAGAATGCAATCCAAAGAGTGAGACGTGAGAGCGTTATGCTCTTTAATATTAAGCCAGAACTTTGAAAACACTATTGAGTAGCTGTCAGTATCTGATATAAACTTAAAGTGAATAGCAGGGGAGTAAGTAATATGCACAGCTTCAGCTCACTCACTTCGACATAACATCCTTTCTTTGATCTATATCAGGCATTTCATCACCAACATGACTAGCAATGGCATTTTCTTTAATGCTGCTTGTTCACAAATGCGATAACAAACGAGTGGCAAGAGTGCAACACGGACGTATTCAGGTTGCGTAGGTGTAGTTACTGTAAGCGTCTCTTGTTTAAACAACTGGTTCAGGGTTCCCACGGTCATGGAATACCTGGAAACATCAGGGAATTTTATAATTGTGATTTCCAGGCCTGGAAAAGTTATGGAAATCAATACAATTTTAAAGCGTCAAGAAGCTTTGATAGTCATTATCAATGTGAAGTAACTAACTAAAAGTAGTAACTGTACTTACTTAACTACATTTTGAGAGCCGGGTGAGAGAGTAATAAAACGCGCTCACTTTTAAAAAAATGTTTTATCCCTTTTTCTCCCCAAACTGGCATGCCCAATTCCCACTACTTACTAGGTCCTCATGGTGGCGCGGTTACTCACCTCAATCCGGGTGGCAGAAGACAAGTCTCAGTTGCCTCCGCTTCTGAGACAGTCAATCTGCTCATCTTATCATGTGGCTTGCTGTGCATGACACCGTGGAGACTCAGCATGTGGAGGCTCATGCTTATTGAGAGCGAGAACCACTTAATCGCGACCATGAGGAGGTTACCCCATGTGACTCTACCCTCCCTAGCAACCGGGCCAATTTGGTTGCTTAGGAGACCTGGCTGGAGTCACTCAGCACACCCTGGATTCGAACTCATGACTCCAGGGGTGGTAGTCCGCATCAATACGTGCTTAGCTACCCAGGCCCCCCAAAACACGCTCACTTAAATCGTCCTCTTTCTCTCGTATGTAGCATGGGGAGCCCAAATCGTTTAGGTGAATCAGTTTGTTTTGAATAATTCATGTAATTGAACTGGTCCAAATAAACGTTTCACACATTCACTGATATATACCGTTGGATAGTCCAATCTATTTTACTGAATCGATTCATGTACATGAAATAGTTTGCTTCTGATTCACTTGAGCACCTGCACAGAAATCCCTTTGCATTTTTTGTTTTCTTTAAGCGAAATATTTAGTTAATTGTTTCTCTTTATTACCCTGGTTATATAAAATCGTTTTTTTAGTTTTATTTATTATGAATCAGAACTGTATTTATGGCAAAAAGCAATAAAGCTCTTTTTACATGCATATATCTAAGATATTATACACCAAAATTATCTCAAAGTGAAATTGGAAATACTAGGTTGACTTTAAGCTGAAATCGGTCTGTGATTACCGAAATGCGAAACAATGCATCCAGTGGCAAGTGTTGTTGGGTGTATGAGCACGTGTGAGCTTCATTTTCTGGGTGAAATGTCCACAGAAGGGCGCTAAAAGCAAGTTGCGAAATAAGTTGTTTTCAGCTCTACAGGCTGTAGTACAGTGAAGAGGAATGCATATTTTATAAACTGTACCCCACAACCCACACCCCAAACCTAAACCTAACCATCAGTGGAGTAAAAATTTTATTTTAGAGGTAAAAATGCCTTTATCAGCCTTGAGGGGGAAGAACAGCCTTCCTACGTCTCAGACTTGACTTAGACTCAGATTCATGGCTTTGGCATAAGACCAGGCAGTTTTGGTCTAGAAATGGAATTGGGTTTCTATGAGACCCATGATCATTGAGAATGTTGGTAACCAGCTAGATAGGTCTCCAAAGAGTGTCTCGATACTAAGAACCTCTGGTGGAAAGTCACATGGGTTTGGAAGTACATAAGGGTGAGTAAATGAATTTTGGGTGAAATATCCCTTTAAGCTGTTCTCTCCAGTAGGGGAATGAAAGTTGACCCAATGAAATGGAACAAATAATACACTTTTTTTTATTTTTATTTTTTTTTTATCCAAAATGCATATGCATCAATAGACTTAAGACTCACACTCTTAAACATTGACTGAATGCCAAGCTTATAGGCTCGCAGACGTCTGGCGTTAAGTGTCAACTTCCACTGACTGTGTCATCAGTCTTTGTCCTGCTTTAAAGCCGCAACCAAGTGTCCAGATCTATCACACACTCCCAGTTGCTGAGAGCAAGCTCTGCCCCATTCTCTTATAGTAGGCGCACACTTCACATTGGCAAATGAGTCATTCATGACATAACGAGCAGATAAAGATGATGTGAGCAAATTGAAACATGTCCGCTGAGCAGAGTAGGATATTACAGAGCAATGGGCTGACCATTCCTTCCTCTCAGTGCTCACTTCCTGTTCAGAGATTAAATTAAAATAGCCTTTCTGCTGGAGATGGATCTTTATTTCCTGCTTTTTGGCTTTCCTTGGTTCATCTGCTTATTTTCAACCATATATCAGGCAAATCTGTGAGGCCACTGCAAAATCAGATCGCAATCATGTAGAACTCATTAAGCGGATGTTTTTACCAAGACGAAGATTAATGTGGATAAAAACTGCCACAGGAAAACTGTTCATCCAATTGCAGATGAGGAGATGGAGAGGAAGGGTGAACATAAGGGAAGCTATGCAGAGGGAGGCTTTGAATCTCTCTCTCACTGGGGAGATTTCTCTATTACTCTCAACAACAGACGGATTGAGTGCAAACACAGCAGATGTGAGAGAAATTTGGTAGCAACAGGGAGGAGAATTAAAACAACATTAAGCATTCAGCAACTGGAAAATCACACTTCCCTGATCCATGCCAGTGATTGCCATTCAAATGGAAGTGTAGCTCACATCTAATTAGATTCTAATGAAGTCCTCCCCAAAGATGAGGACCACTGAGACATCTACTATGCCCCTCTGAGCCTCTAAACCTCTGGATGGATGGGTGGATGGATGGATGGGATTTTTGCAGCGGAAGAGATATCATCTTTTAAACACCTGTTCCACTTTCACTGATAAGGAGACTCTTTAAAAAGGCAATGCACATCTCTTACTAGCCTGCATAACTGATGCTTCAAATGTAATCAAGAGGTTCCAATTAAAGCATGACAAGGTTGAGCATAATCATGTGTGAAGAGGACTGCATAAACTGGCAATCTACTCACTTGGCAAAGCTGACTGATTCTCATATTACCGTGTTTGATTGAGTGATATGATATTAGCACTAAGGCTTTGCATCAAACAGACAGGCAGGTTGTCATATGATAGGCCAGAGACATGCAGGGACTGTACACTGTAGTCTTCATAGTCTTTACCTCAGCCAGAAGAGACAAATGAGTGATATTTTAGCTGTCCATTCTTTCATACTCTGCTAGTTATGGTGAGTGTAGCACTGTCAGTCAAAGCAGGTCAGTGTTGCACAGCCCTGTCAACACTCTCAGAAAAAAGGTATCCCATGATGTCAAGCAAAGAGGCACTGAGTTTGAAGGCAGGCCTTAAAATACATCCACAGGTACACCTCCAATTCAGTATACCTCCTATCAGAAGCTAATTGGCTAATTGTCTAAAGGCTTGACATCATTTTCTGGAATTTTCCAAGCTGCTTAAAGGCACCGTTAACTTAGTGTATGTAAACTTCTGACCCACTGGAACTGTGATATAGTCAATTAAAAATGAAACAATCTGTCTGTAAACATAGGTAAACATGCAGATCCTCTAATTTCCACATTGTCATAGCTAGAATACCATCATAATCAGAATAATGATGCATGGCTCAGGGATGTTGTTCTTATTACCACGCAGTGTGGCAGCTGTATCTGTGAACGCTCAGCTAATCAACTCAGCTTAGAACCAGCCAAGTCATCCGCCCAGGCCGCGACTCCTACATAACACTCGCAGTGTGTGATCTGTGCAGTTTACGATAACGCACTGCAGAGGGGCTAAATGGAACCTGAGTGTACCAAGTGAGACGAGCCAGTCTTCTTATTCACACCAGATTTGTGTTGGGACAGAAATCAGCATGGAATTGCAAGAGAGTGGGCAAGATCTGCTCGGCAGCAATGTGTTGGATGGCCATGAGTAAGATAAATATTGCCTGGACAATTCAGTTGTCTAACATCTCTGTGCCAGGACTCCCAGTGGAGGACACTACAACCCTCCCAGGAAACAGAAAGAGGGCTGGTTGTGACATCATCAGTGTGGCCCACAGGTGTATTCATCTGACTGGTGCTTGGATGTTCTTAGTTTTCACTTTTTATTTATTTAATTTGCTGTTAGAACAAGGGGAGATGGGGAGAAAAGGTATGACGGCATGGAAGCTTTACTCTGTCATTGTCAAGAAAATGCACACTTTGCTCCTGTACTGACGCTACATAAAACTGAAGTGAAAGTTTTGGCCTAACTTTTCTCTACAGTAGCACTTAGTACCGTGACTTTTGATTCTATGGCACAGAACAGCATATGTTCAAATGTATACCCCTCACACCTAACTCATCGTGTATTTCAGCTGCTCCCTTCTAAAAATCGCTGCAGAACAATCAAAACTAAAACTTTCAGACACAAAAACAGCTTTTTCCTGCAGGCATTGGCCCTCATTAATAATGCCCTATTGTTTCACCATTGAACAAATACTTGACTACAAATGATAACAGACTTCACACACATGCTGTGTAGAATATTCTCATTATGAACTGAAAAACTAAATTATTCATAAATTATAACTTTTTATTTGACTAGATTCCTTTGGTTTTATTTATTCTGCATATTGAATTTGCACTCCTCACCGACACACCATACAAACCCTGTATGTGTACAGTTGCATATAACATTAACCTCCTTTATCCTTTTAATCACTTTAAAGAAACACATTTTGAGTTTTTACACTAGAGTGCAACAGTGCCCACCCATTTTTTCTATTGTGGTTCCGGAAGAATTTTTCTCAATTAGTTTTTCCATAGGCATTTTATAAAATCCTTCATAAAAGAGTTATAAGCCATAAACCAAACCAGCCAGCTCTGAGGTGAATCACAACATTACAACTTTTGATTTGAAGCAAAAAAGTATTTGAAAATCAGACAAAAAGACAAACGGTACAAGTCTGTGTACGTCATGTTTTTCATGAGGGAATGAACTACAATCCCATGAAGCACTGGGAATGACATAATAAAACGATTTATCAACTGATGACATAACGAAAACAATAGAAAATATAGAAAACTATGATTTAAGATTTAAAGTTGAAAATAGCTGCTGAATGCATTTGGTGTGCTTTGTTTGTGGATTTTCCCACTAAGGATCATGGGTAGTGTAGTTCTTCACCAGGAATTCCTCTTATTAACACAACTTTTAAAAAGGTTAAATGGAAATAGCGTGGACTGATGGCTTCAACAGAAGCATCTACCATGAATTAACAACCTCTGAGCTCACAGTATGTCATGGTAGGGATTTTTACTTCCAGAACCAGAATGTTGCACTCTACAGTAAAAACTAAATTCTAAGCTTTCTAACGATGAAATTATGTTTCTACTCCAAACTATTTTAATATATAATCATTTAAATTTTGGCTGAAATAATTATTTAAATGCCTTCCTTTAACTTTAGTGCATAAACTCAAAATGAAGGAGCAGGACACATATTGTATTGTATCGATATTGTGTATACTGCATTCTACTGTATATTGAACAGTACATTGAATACTATATGTATATATTATATATTGTACACTGTTATATAATGAATATCTAATATGGCCTGTGATCTGTGCACTGTTATGGAACAACCCACCAAGGCAAATTCCTAGTAAGTGTAACTTACTCTGCAATTACACCTGGTTCCGAAAATCAATACAGTCTAATTTGATGAAATGTCATCTTCTTAAAAACATAGTTTCAGCATCTATATAAAAGGAGAAGGCTTAGACATAATCAGGTTCTACTTCAAATAAACAAAGTGACACATCTCAAGATATTTCAGGAGCCTAACAAGCAATCAAAGATGCATGCCATCCCAAAAGTGATGAGGGTAAGTAGGTAAAGAGCCACTTCGCTATTGAGATGTGCTCTGATTGTGTCTTAATTGGGACACTTCACTGCTTTTTTTATTTTGCTTCATTTAATTTTTTCCTAATAAAAGTGTGCAAAGAGGGGTAGAGCTGAGATCCCTGAGTGCTGTATTTTCACCTTTGATCGATGGAGACCTGCTGCACCGTGGGAGAGATGTTACAGCCACGGCTAAATTTTATATTAACAAAATCACTTCCATTAAAACCACTGCACCTTGCTGTCATGGCAACTGCTGAAAGTATCAATGGGAGTTGTGAAATGTGCAGCAGAAATTTATTTCCAGCCTGTGGCCCCCAGATAGTGATATTGATGCCGCAGTCAGGGGTGGCTAGTTATCAGCTCCACAGCTACCTGTCGAGCCTACAAAAAAGATGCGGATTAATTCTGGCAGCGTACGACAATAATTTATACATCTCGTCCTGATGCACATAATCCCTCAAGATGCTTAAACACGGGGAGAACCGAACACATATATGTACCTAAGAAGCATTTTCTCAGACAATACATATGATTAGCAGAGGTACAGTGCTTCAGATATTGAGGCTGGAATCTTACAAGCCTTGGCCTGCAAAGATCAACAGCAGAAAGCCTGTTTTTTCTGTATACAGTTCTGCTCATAAATTGACATACCCTTTGAAGAAACTGCAAGATGTAAGAAAATGAGTAAGGTCATAAAATTATAGCTTTTACTTTTTTTAAAACATAGTTCTGCCCAGATAATGCTAATTGGCATAAGATATTTACACATAATCAAAGACAAAATAATCAATGAAATAACACAAATTCTCCTGCTGAGAAGTTTACATACCCTTGGTTCTCAATATTGTGTATTGCCTCCTTGAGCATCGATTACTGTTTGTAGCCTTTTGTGATGGTTGTGCTTTGTTGGTCCTGGGCAATGAATCTTTCCAATATTCTTGACAAAAAGCCTCCAGATACTATAAGTTCAGTGGTTTTCTTGCCTGTTCTGCATTTTTAAGTTATTCCCTAATGGCTTAATGATTTGTTGAGATCCAACTTTGCCACTCAGGACAATTGATGGACTCAAATATGGACTACAAAGTCACTGATGTTGTTTTCACAGGCTTTATTTACCATATTGCAAGTGAATAGTGACTCTGGTCGGTCAAGCTTGGAAAAGGACAATGAAACACCATTAAACCACAATAAAAGTAATAAATACTATTCATGCACTATATGCCAAGTCTTCCAAAGCAATGCCATCCCTTTGAGTGATGAACACAATAAAATTTAAGCTGTTATTCTCTCTAAAATCAAATCTTTAATAAAGTGCTTAAACTCAAATATGACGGCTATGTCAATAACATCAACCTCATTCGTTCTCATCGCATCTCATCGTAAGCGTGTGTAATGATACACTTTCTGAACTTGACAAACATTTCACTATTCACCTGCGTTATGGTAAATAAAGCCTAGGAAAACATTCCATGGAAAAACTCAAATGGGTTTGGAAAGTACAAAAAATGTTGTTGAACTATTACTTTAAGAACCAAGGATGTGTAAACTTTTGGACAGGATGATCTGGGTCAGTTCATGCATTATTTTATCTTGTGGAACAAACTTAATACACTTAAATACCTGTTATGCAGCATATATATATATATATATATATATATATATATATATATATATATATATATATATATATATATATATATATATATATATTTTTATTCTATTTCTTATTCTAATCTAACAGATTCAGCAAGAGGTATGTAAAGAGAAAAACTGTTAACTGAAAACTAAGCTGTTGAATGCCAAACAACACTCATGGTCTGTCATATGAGCAGTCTTTTTCTCTTTCTCACACACACATGCACACAAACACACATTTAGTTGTCGACGCACATGCGCACACAACACACTTGCATACACGCCCCCAAAACCAATCACCTCTCGGCGCACCGACATTACGGTATAAAAGAGTAAAATATCAGAAGAAGAATGCCACCATTTAATTCATACCGCGCTTAGAGTCCTGACACATTTTCAGCACAAAGCCATGAAGGCGAAACTAGGCTGTAAAGCCACAGCTTGCAGCTGTAAATTAGAATGCGATTACTCGGAGGAGAGATTGATGACTACATAGTGTGCATCTTGTGACTTGCTCACTTAGTTAATAGGGCATTGCAGTGACTTTCTGCATCTGCGCTCATCCAAGTCACAGCAGTGATGGCTTCTTAAACATAATTAAAAGAGCTGTCCGTGTGACATTCTCAAAAAGCTTCTTGACCAATTGATGGCAGAGGCAATTTTCTTGGTAAACTTTACAGGTGGTAAATGGATTTCGTAACTGGGATTGAAAGTCAAGTCAATGGGGCTTTGTCGAGCATGTCGAGGAAAACAAGAGGAGCCATGTTGTTTGTTCCAAGGCTATGGATTTCTAATAAATGTTTACCACTCGCTTTGACCCCAAAACTCTCAACAACAATCTGTTTTAGTCACGGGAGGGGAAAGTCAATTTATTTAAATCCTGCTCTTATCCCGAAAACTCATCCTGGCTTCGAACCCGTCCCATGCCACTGGCTCCATTTGGCATCGCTGTCATTTCCAGCCGTCTTCTTAATAACTCCTTGACTTAACCCACTTCCCAATGCAGGGGCCCTCGTATTCAATCATCGTCTGCTCCAGGAGAGACCAATCCTCTCTGTTTATATTACTCTTCAATTTATCCCACTTTAAAAGACTGCTCAGAGAGTGAGAGGGGAAGAGAGAAAAGGCACTGGAGGCTCTTTACAATAAGACTGATTCATTGTGAAAATTTTCATGTTGTTTTAACAGGCAGTGTAATGAGAGAGATTCTCGGTCTATTCAGTCATCTATTGACTCTTCTGCTCTATTCAAACACGTTTGCCACTTTGGTTCTCTCCACACACTTCATAAGCTTCTCCAGAAAAGCCTCTTAATGAAATGTGAGTCAGAGATACCAGCATTTTCTGACAAGTGAAGACACATTCAGTAAAACAAAATTAACAAGGCTGCCGAATGGGCAACCTGCTCGGGTACAAATAAATCCATTGTATCACTGCCAGTATTGCTCGCATTGTCAAGCTTGGAACACAAATCACGCAGAGCAGAAATCAGGCAAAGCACAGACATTGAGTAATCAATCCATTTTGGTGTCCCCAGAGAGACTCAAGCAGACATCTCCTGTACCTCCTTCTGTTCAGGTCAAAGACCAAGGTATCAGGAAGGAACAGAGTGCACTTTCCAAGACAGAAAAGCAAGGCTCTTGCCACCGAATTAGCATAATATCAAAAGTCGTTTCTATAAAATGGGACACGGTTACAAATCAAGTGTAAAAATTTTGGGTCATACAAGAGGACTTCAAAGCTCAGTGGAGAGAGTGGGCGTGGAGTATCAGGTCCTGGTCAGGTACAGATGAGAAATCCAGAGGAGAAATGAGGTTCCATATGAGGAAACCCTGCTGGGGATGAAATGACCCCAGAATTGAGGAGGCAAGGATGGCAGCTTTCTTTACGCGTTGCTCTCTCTGCTGATTAGCAGGACTGATGCTCTCCTGCCTGAGTCGGGCCAGCGGAGTGATGGGAGATCACCAGGGTTCCACATTGTCTCCATTAACACCTCATCTCACTCACCTGAGGGGAGCCGGGATATGAAATCCAAAATACAAAGAGCAGAGATGAGAGAGAATCTCTGAGCAGACAAGACATGCACAGTAGAACTCTCGCCCATGTACAGTTTATCCCCCACACATATTCACAAATTCTGTGTTTGTAACTCCAGATACACTCTCTCCATCAGTGCTCCAGTTACATATTCAGATCATATGTTTCACAGTGCTCTCTAGCTGAAGAAAGCGTACTGATCCTGCTTACTTCTAGTGCTTTTTTTGGATGTTCCTCTGTGCTTTGTGACTGAAAAAAGGGAGTGCTTTCTTTGTGTCTTAAAATATGCCTCTGCTTCTGTACCGAGCCCTGATTTATTTTGTCAGACGCAACTGAATGAAAGACCATCTTTTTTGGAAAAGAGGGGGGCCCGCCGAGATGTGTCACAACAGACTTTGTCAAAATCAGTGGAAATATGGAATACTGTTGAGAATTTGTGTTTTTAATTCAACTTCTCTTTGCCGTCTCGAAGCTGCTGCAAAGACAGTACAGTCATGGCATTTCTTACCCTCTGTGGAAACACATGGCACTTTTTATTGTGTTGGGGCTGAAATTCCTCCCATTCACAACAGAAATAAATATCAGCATTACATTTCAGTAACTAGTCTTTGTGTAATCAAATTAAGGCTGTCAAATATTGAACGTTCATGATATAATTGAGAGGATTTGCTGACAATATGGTTTTAAGCAATATTGTGAATATTTTAAAGTGTGTAATTTTGGCCATTAATTTCCATAAAGAGTGCGCCATTAGACTAATTTTGCGATCCTTTGCGATAAAGGAATTGTCCAGGTTAACACCGTAAACCCTGTAATCCTGGTAATTTAGTCCAATGCAAAAATTACGATTTAAATAACTTTACAGCTCAAATAAAACAGCAGTTTTAACAGAAGAATTGTTTGTATGTGCTTTTATAAAATTATAAGCTTCACATTTCACATTCTGCCTTAAAGCTGAAGTATGTAACTTTTTCAGTGTTAAAATACTTCCTTCTATCCCAGCTTAATATGCAGAGACAACTACAAGTCATTCAGTGGTTCATTTTCTCAAAAACTGTAAATGCGTCTCTGTGGCACTATAAATTTAATGTGTTTGTTTAGAGTGACCCGATTAGACCCGCCCCAACAACATTACGGGGATGGGACTATCTGACGGTTCGAACAACAGCAGATGAGGGTCGTATTCAGAAAGCTATTTTGAAAACATACAGTAGTTTATTTTTGCAATTCCTTTCGGTGGCGCTAGTGTTGCAGAAATTACATACTTGAGCTTTAACCCTCCAAACATTGGCCAAATTCTCTTCCATTGTAAATGCCTCACTGTCAAGTTTTTTGCTTTTTTTAAAGACTTCGAATGAGTCGAAATAATTTTTTGTGGCAATCAACATTATGCCACAAATACTGTCAAATATGCTTAACTTTTATTGAAAAAGAAAAAGAAACTCTAGGAAAGTCCTGTGACGGACTGCTCATCGAGGCTATAAAGAGTACCGCCATAGCCGTAAGAAACCCCCTGTAGGAAGCTCACAATGAAAAATTACATTAAACATCATTTGCAGCATGTTTTACCCCTGAGGTGGACTGCATTCTTAATTCATGCTGCACATATTCATTTGTTTTATTTGTCTCCGTTATCTCTTACTCCCCTCCCTTCTCAAAAAGTCAAAACATGCTTGGGAGGAAATTCAAATATGGAACATTGTAGCAAATGTCAAGAACAATGTAAGTCTGTGAGATTGCTGTTGTGAGTGAGGGTTTAGTCAGAATGAAGGCCAATGATGCTCTCAGACAGAGATCGCCGATAGACCTTCAGGCTTTTCGACATGGGCATTAGGAGTGTACCGTAAAGGAATTACTGTTTTAAATTTTACTGTCAGAGAATAAAAAGAATCCAGGCAAAATATGTTAAAACATGCAATGGAATCCAAGCAATAAAGATGATTGTGCATTTATCACTTACTTTGTGACTTGTCTTAATGAGGAATACAACTCTCATCAAACAAGCACAGTCTTTATGTATTTTAAATGAGGTCACCCACAAAAACAAAAAAATGCTTACGGCAATCAAGAGAGAAGTAAAAACAAGAAATATTAGGGAGATAAAACTAGAAAAAAAAAAAACACTTGCTGCTTTAAAATGAAAAACTCAAGGAAGCTGAATAATTTTGCAAATCTTCTGCTTTGAGAATTCGTTGTGCAGGGTGACTGATGGTAATGAGTTGAAATGAGGTTGCAATTTGGGCCACAGTATATCAGAGCTGTGCTTTTCTTTTTTCCCCTCATATTATTTGTTAACAGTCTTAAACAATAGAAAGTTTTCAATAGAAAACTATTGAGTAAAGTTTCCCTAACAAGCCAACAAGTGCTTGATTTTAATAATCTGATTTAATGGCAAGAGAATACATTACATCTTATTCAAATGACTCTACAGATTAAAACAGCTATGCTCAGCTGGGCTATACTCCAGAGTCATTAAAAGTCTGGGGCAGCACAATCTTTAAATGAAGGTCAGAATAAAAAACCTATATCTATGAAATGAGCATCTGTTCAAAATCAAAGTGGCTCCGAGAGTTCTTGACATCACAGTAAAGTGGATTTATTGGTAGTAAGACAGGTGAGGAAATATTCCAAAGAGATCAACGTCTAGAATGCAGCATACATAACTAATGTGTAATGATTTGTTACCATTAGAATTTTCTCGAAAAGGTAATGTGAAGTTACTCCAGTTTAAACCTGAATAAGATGATGGTACAAAGAAAGTATGGATGGACCGAGAGAAAGAGGTGAGAGAGTGACATTAAAAAATAGATAAGTTTGTATTTGTGCATTATTGCCTTAGAGGTTAACACTTCACCCGGTCACATTATCTCTTACAGGGACAATGTAATCACTTCTACCTGGGGTTGCCTTATCATACATCAAACACAGATAAGAGCAATGACAAGCATTTCTAATGAATGAGCTCTCCAAAATGCTACGACTGCAGGGAACTGACTGACTATGATGGACGACTCTAGTGAGAGGCTTTTAGTGGTTTCTACCATTTTATGCTGACTTCCCAGCAGCAAGCTGGGGATTTCTCCTTAAGTCAAATATCATCTCCACTGTTTTGAGCGTGTTCAGCTCCCCAGTCTCACTAGCTGCTGCCTATCTGTCAGAAAGCTATTGATCCACCGATAGATTGTGGTTGGAATGGAAAGCTGGGTCAGTTAGGTTGAGAGAATATCAGCATGATGGTATTAAAGCCTGAACTGAAGTCCACAAATAGGATCCTTGCATAAATGTATGGGAAGAGGTGATTGTTGAGGAGAGTACTGAGTTGGTCCTGACAGTAAAGGCACGTTACTTGGGCATATGACATTGAATGATGGTAGAGATTCAACATTTCGTCTGATAGCGCAAACACTGAGATGCACAGCAAAGATAAGCTATACCATGCCAAGGTGTGATGAACAGATGCCAGACTGTGTGTCAGCACTTAATCAAATTAAGTCCTAAACTGAATCTGTGAATCATCCAATGGGTAAAAATCTTTTGTTCTGTAATTCTGCCAAGTTTATGCTATCTCCCAACAAAAAATTTTTGCACCACTGGTGGTTCCATTTTCCTTCTAAGATTACACATTTACCCAACTAACATTTAGGTTTAGGATTGGGGTTTGGGTGTAGAGTTAATAAAATATGCATTACTCTTCATTTTACTACTTCATTTACAACTAAAAACAACACGCTTTTGGTGCCCCTCTGTGGACATTTCACTCTGAAATTAGAACTCACACGTGTCCATACGTTCAAAAACACTTCTCGCTTCGGCCACTGGGGGGCACTGGTTTAAATTTCGGTAAGCACAGGCCAAGTTTATCTGAAGAACTTTCAACCTACTGTTGCTGAATTCACAGTGAGATCAGTCTGGCTATTTGTAGGTTGATTTAATCTAAAATTGTAACACTGATCAACCGACAATTTAAAAAAGCCTGTGTTTACATGAGATTTTAAATCATGTGATTAGTCTCTGCTTTTGACATTAAAGGAGACCTATTATGCCCCTATTTATAAGATGTAATATAAGTCTCAGGTGTCCCCAGAATGTGTCTGTGAAGTTTTAGCTCAAAATACTCCTCGGATAATTTATTATACCATGTTGTAAATGCCTCTTTTTGGGTGGAATCAAAAACACACTGTTTTCGTGTGTGTCTCTTTAAATGCAAATGAGCTGCTGCTCCCCGCCCCCTTTCCGGAAGAGGGCTGTGCCTTTACAGCTCGTGCTTTGGATACTATAGCAACAACAAATCAGAACCAATATGACTGACACCGTAAATACCGGCGTTTAGCCATATATGTATGAGCAACCGTAAACGACTCAAAACATAGGCATTTTGAGTTTGTGATAGTGCTTCTTATGTAGAAAATCACTTCCTGCCCTCCATCTGCATTTCACGCCACAGCAACGCAGTGACGTGACGTCATGTGCAAACAAGCTATAAAGACATATCTCTGGTCTCCATGAATACAATCAGAGACAATGGTAACTTTAGCTGCATTAGCCGTGGAATCAGCTAACAAGCACATTCGGAAAGGCGATTTGCAAACATTCACAAAATATAAAGTGCGATACTTACATCTTCAGAATATAAAGCTATAAAACACGAACAGTTGGTACTGATCCATGCTTGAGAGTCAATTTGTTTGAAAATCCTGCTTTATATTGACCCTCATTCACAAAGCAGTCTGGTGTAAAATGATTTGCACAAACATACACAAATTTTTGTATGTTTTGGGGCACATTTTCTTCAAAAACAAAACTTGTCCACTGTGTCTTCAGTGGCTCTGATGCCAGAAGTACATGAAGACTCTTTTGTTCACTTTTACAGCCAACAACAGAACACTTATGACGCTTACGAAGTTGACATTCTTCTCACTGTAGCTGCTCCAGCGTGGAAAATAATGGCGCACTGTGTGTCAATCTCTCAGGGGAGGATCTATGATAATAGGGTGAAGTCCGTCACCAGTCGTGGGCATGGCCTGCTCTAAAGTGACGTCACTTTAGAGCGGATTCGAAAACCAGTCATTTTGAGACGCTGTTTTTGATTAATAGAAATATAAGAAAGAGGAGTGGGTGGACTTTTAACATTGTAGGGTGGTTGTGTACACACACTGCCAACTCACATTTATGTTCAAACACCACGTAAAAGTGAATTTTGCATAATAGGTCCCCTTTAAGACGTAAACAAGCATGCACTCACTGAATAAGCCAATAAGAACACCGGTAAATGTGTTTCCATGCTACGCAAAATCAGGCTAATGGGCAAAAATCTAGATCAGTTTTTGCTTAAACCGTTTATGACCTTACTTTAATAAAGGAAAACTGTTTAAGGCATTTACATGATCTTACCCAGTATAGGCTTATTAAGCCTAACCAGTGTAAGAATGTGCATGTAAACGCGCTCACTATGGCGCTATGAAACATTCCTCAAACATTAATTTATTTGAAGAGCACATTAAGTCCGACACAGCAACATGGGATCTATCAACCATGTGGGTTTGAGGTCTGCTACCCGACCTGACCCTATTGGAACCGGAAAAACCAGTGAGTTTCGGGCCAGGTTGGGGTCAGTTTTTAAAGTGTGACGAGGAGGAGGGCGTGGCCGGTGCTGAATCATCTGATCAGCGGGAGAGCGAGATAAAGGGGAGCCAGAGATGCCGGTTCAAGAGAGAGAGAGACGCACGTAGCCATGTTGCATATGTGTCTGTGTTTGTTTACATTTGTTTTAAGTTGAGTTTCTCATTAAAACTTTATGTTTACTGTTCAGCCGGTTCCCACCTCCTTGCCCATCCATGAACTGTTACAGAAAGTTTTTTCAGTTTTTCAGGTTTGGGTAGGGTTTGTAATTAATAAAAAGAAAATATGATTATTATATATATTTTTTGTATAATTTTATTTATTCATTTTTATTTTATTTTAATATACATGTAACTTGTTTTGTGCACAAACTCTCACTCACAACATTCGAACACAGAGGCTGTTCAGACCAAACATGTTTTTGTGTGTGCCTGTGCTGTCTTTCAAATGTTGGTCTATGTAAACATGCTGGATGGACATCTTTGACCTTTGTACCACGTCTCGCTGTTTTTTCAGCATCTTGCTGAAATATATATATTTTTAACACATCTCAAGATACCGGTGTTTCATTTAAGCTTTTTTTAACGCATGTGTCAGAACCAGAGTTTCAGGTTGCACAGAGGATTTCATGTGACTGTTACACATTTAAACATGATCTCAGATTGTTCTTCACCCAGTTAAGTTTTAGTGCTTAATAAACGGTAAGCCAGTGTCTACCCCCTACAATATTGCCGTGACATTTTGTAATGTTTTACTATCAATAAGATGAGTCTACAGTAACCCTACAGTATATCAAGATCACTGAAGGTTGGATGAAGGAAACACAGGCACAATCAGCTAATAAAACTCTGACTAGCCATGTTACACACAGGAATTAAACCAACAGATGCTTTGGCAGTTCATAGATCTTCTGAGCATAATAAGTGAGCTACTCATCCTGTGTTTTCTTAACCACAGTGTCCTTCTCAGAATTATTTACATTTTCTGCACAAATGGGAACCCACATATGGCACTGAGGGGTAAACAGCCCCTTGCTAGAGGAAATCCTGGGTGATTGAGCCCTTGTCTGATTTGATTACAAGTTTTATGCATCAACTACAACGGGGGAACCAGTCGGAACAGAGTGCTCGCATGCCTGCTGCTTCTCAGAGCAAAAGCTGAGGGATCCTGCACTGCAGTTCATGCATTAGCATGCTAATTACGTTCATTCACAAATGAAAATACCACAAATACACGCTGCCTTGTAAGAGACGGAATGCACAAATCCATTTACCGTAGCGTTTGGTGATGTGGCACCTCCTACATATCTCCAACATGATTTGTTGCACTATCACTCCCATCCACACAGATCCAAGTTAATTGCAGAATGATGTGGTGATATTTGCTAACAAATTGGCCCTGAAAACTTGACAGAATATGATTAGGACTAGTGTGAGTTGGGCTGGTGCTCCTTTGAACTCCATAACATTTCTGCTGACAGGATGAGATAATGGAAGCATTTAAATGCCATTTTAATTTTTTGACTATTTTATTTCCTTTGTTATAACTCAGGCATTTTTATTGTGAGGGTAATATACATGTTACTGCCTATTAATAAAATATAAGTAATTTTAGCTGAACTGTAAAGAATCCAAAACTAATTTCTGCAAACCTCTTCCTCTACAGATGCACAGCAATGCTACAATTAAGCTTTATCATTTAACCTCTGACACGCACATAGACACGCATAATTTTTTGTGGTAATCAACATTATGCCACAAATGCTGTCAATTGAACTTAACTTGTTTTGAACCCGGAATATACTTAAAAAAAATAATAATAATAATTTAAAAAAAAGGCTATAATTGGATGTACGTACTCTTTCAGGAAAAACTGCATTTGTGTCTCTAATAGTATACTTTTATTGGCACCTGAGCTAAGAGATAAGTAACAGCAAAATAAGTCTATAGCTAAGGCACAAGACTAGTGGGCTAGATCTTCTGACCTCTTCCACCCTCCACTTGGAACATCTGGAAAGAACACCCCTGAAAATGGTTCATGTGTTTACTTTAAATTGCATGTGACGTAGACAATGCAGTCCACAGGCAAAATCAAAATGTATTCTGGTTTTAAACCATCCTGCCCTCAGGCAAACACAATTTTCAAAGGCTTTTGATTAGCAGGTAACTGATGAAGACACTGCTCTCGAACTGTATGAACTACCCTGCTGAAATGGAAAAGAAGACAGGAAATGTGTTTTGAGCTGGAGAGAGAGTCTAAAGGAGCCATTAAAGGAATTTACCGGGTTCAATACAAGGTAAGCTCAATTGAAAGCATTTGAGGCATAATGTTGATTACCACAAAAAAATATTTTTGACTTGCCAATCCATCTTAAAAAAAAAAAAAGACAGAGTGGAACTTGTTATGGAACTGAATGGGGCCATTTTTTGAGGGTTTAAAGGCAGAAATGTGAAGCTTATAATTTTATAAAAGCTGTACATTAACTCTTCTGTTGTACTTGTGTTATTTGAGCTGTAAAGTTGTTTAAATCATCGTTTTTGCAGTTGTTTTAGGATTTACAGTGTTACATCATGGCAATGAAGCTGTAAAATTGTATATATCTTTACATAGAAAAGGTTAGTAAGCAGTTTCATTAAACTATTATCATGTTAACACATATTGTTTACACCTTGTGGCTATCTATTTGAAACAGTGAGTATTTAAACATTTATGGATTGTCTCCAATCACTTCCATTGTAAGTGCCTCACTGTAACCTCAATGATATTGCCAAACTTCACTGCAGGATGACATAATGAATTTTATAACCAACTTTTCACATGTTTTCAACTTGTATGAAAAGTAGGTGAATACTAAATCATTTTAGTT
This sequence comes from Myxocyprinus asiaticus, assembly GCF_019703515.2. NCBI lineage: Eukaryota > Metazoa > Chordata > Actinopteri > Cypriniformes > Catostomidae > Myxocyprinus > Myxocyprinus asiaticus. The sequence goes on along the minus strand of NC_059363.1, from coordinate 10,097,305 downwards.
TTTGTTTGTTTTCTGAAGTGCCAATTAACATTATCTAAACCCAATAGTAGATCAATCACAACATAAAAACTGCACTGTCAGATAAAAACACCTTTTCTGACCTACTCCTGGCTTCATCTTAACTGTGCACAGAGTATTTTCTACTCTGGAAAATAAATTAAGGGAAAATTATGTTGTGGCCTATATAATCCCTCATTGCTCAGCAGGGAGATGGGGAAAGCTTGCGTGTTGTGAAGTGTCCTGGAATTTGATTCAGCTGACTTCAGTGCCATCACCAACATTGTTAATATCACAAACGTATGGTTCTGCTAGGCTTGAGAGCCCGTCAGCCTCACTGACCTTGACCTCGCTGAGCAGCCGGCTTCCAACAGCAGGCGGCAGACCCCTGAATGCTATGCTCAAGGGGTCTACTGGCTCTATTAAGCCGCCACATCTGTAACAAAAGCTCTAATCACTTCAATAGAGGTATCTAGTAGCACCCTGGACATGATTATAAGATCAGGAGTGCTGAGAGATTGTAATCATTTAATCCTCTCAGAACACAGAGCTGCCTGATTTCCACAGCTCTCTAGTGTTTCCTATTATAGAATTCATTACCAGCAAGGGGAAAAACAATTTAGATCTGATTTTTTTTTTATTTATTTTTTTTTAATAAATAATCTTGCAAACATTTCTACAGAAAAGTGGGGGAAAATCTGTGCATATTTGATGAACCAATAAAATTTCATAAGAGTTTGTTTTTTAGGAAGATCCAGTCCATGAGTTTTTCAAAAACAGATTGTGTTCTCTTAGAGGAAGCAGAGCATTATATCTCTGTATCGCTCACTGTGCCATCAACTCCCAATGACATGGTGGAAACGAAGCCCTTTGCACTGAGAGCCATCTGTCCGTGTGTACAATGGCACAGTGGGGAGTACAGATCCTTGATAAACACACAAACTCACTCTCTCTCTCTCTCTCTCAGGGAGAATTCACCAAGAATGTTTCACAAAATCTGTGCTGAACACAATTTGCACTGGGCAATTCCAATCTTGCAGGCTGGTTCTGAGCGATATCTTGCGGAGGATGCAGCAGACAATGCGATCTGGCTCTGTACAGCATCACTCCACCACTGTGATCCAGACACTTGAATCATCTCTTTAACATGCCAAAAGTACGCTTGCACTGCACATATGGATATATGCCATGTTATTACACTTTTCTCTATCCTTTGATCATTATTTAAAGAAATCCTACAGCCATGATCGACAGAAAATGTACACAAACATCGCTTTAAAATAAAATTCAGTTCACCGTCTGCTTTCCTCAGGTGGTGACAGCGCAATGTTAATTGCATGGGGCAAATAGCACAGAGTTTTGAGAATGAAGCACAATCTATATTTGAGTCTAATTTACATTAAAAAGTTGTGTTTACACGGAAAGGAATGACACTGGTCATGTGTCCATCCAAGTTACTAATTTAATTTATGCGCAAAATCAAGATATCACAAAAACAGTTTGCAAATAAAGCAGCATTTCCATCACGTTTAAAAAACAAAATCGTCACCTCTGTGGAAATTTGTGCAATATATGAATAAAAATAGAAGCTGAAGCCATTGTGGCTCTATTATTAAAGGTGCTGTAAGTGAATTTTTTATGTAATGGCATGGAGAAAATATTCCTATGCCCTGAAAGATATCACTGAAATAAGCATCCTGAGATACCTCCCCGGTCTCTGTGACAACACTATATTGTCAAGCAACAAACAAAATATCTCTATGGGCCAGTCACATTCTTTTACCAGCCAATCTTGATGTGCTTTCTGCCTGTCAATCATTTTGCACATTCTCAAAGTGTAGCAAGCAGACAATTCAGGTTTGTATGCCACATTTAGATTCATTAGTCATCAGTTGAAGATGCTATTCAGCTACTGTTGGGATTGACAACTCTGAGAAGAAGCACTGCTGCTTGATGACGGTCTCAACGGTGCAATCGTATCTTTTGAGGGTGGTGTTTTGGAAAGAGGGGTCGTGTCTAATTCAAGGTCTTGTGGAAGTTCCAGAACGGCTAAAATCACTTACTACACCTTTAAATGTAATGGATTACTTGGGGTTTAAATTGCACAGACAAAAAGCTCAAAATACTTTGTGTTTGCTTGTATTCAGCAGCAGATGCCTTATGTCTGGGAGCGAAAATGTGTCAGACAGTTCTGGGAGGTTATAGCAGACAATCGTTTTGATGACAGGCTTTGTGTCCAGTATTTACAATAACCAGAGCAATATTTCAGATGCTATGGGATGATATTGATGATACTCTCTAAGCAGCTTATGTATTCACATGGCTTGTTGGGGCAAAGTCACATAGACGTTTTTGATGCACATTTACTGTACATTCTATAGGAATATATTCTGTAAATGTGTTTCCACCTTAGCATATGTGCATGTATTCTTATTGAATAGAAAAAGTTTCCACCTGAAATGAGTGCACATTTTTGGAGATTTTATTTGCATCTTGGTGTTTCCATCAAGCATTTTTTATGTGATTTCCTAAATTTCAGCTACTGATTTAATTTAAATACTCAGTGCTGTTTCAGTGTTGATTGTGCCTGCTTAGACTAGATTGCGAGTGGTTAGTGAAAATAAGACGAAGGTTTCTATGTTGAAAAACCATGTGCAAAAGTGCCACAACTGTTTAGTGAACTAGCCCCCGTGTGAGAAAAGGCCCTGGTGCCAGGGATGTCATGGAAAATAGGCTCTTCTAAAGAGCAGTGTTTCATCCATGCCACTAGTGTTTAAAAGGCTCACTGTGGCTTTTACCACCATGAAATCAGAGCCCAATTGCCCCCAACATCCGGGCAGGAGGTTGAGCACTAAGTGCAGGGCCTCTGTCTTTGGGGCAGGAGGGAAAGGAGCCCCCCACAGGACACGTGCCAGCAGAGGAGGGATCCGGAGGGGGGATACGTAGGGCTGAAAGGGTGCTGATGTTTTCAGACAACCCCATCAGCCTGTCACTCAGCCTAATGCTCCTACCACCAAACAGTCTTGGCAGTCAGCCCACACAGCACGAGAGGAATCCCATCTCCACCCTCATTTTCAAAGAGATGTCTGAAAAAAAGCCTGCTCGGTTTCCATTCAAAGACAGAAAGACAGTCAGGCTGTTAAAATACAGCGAGAAGAGAGATAGAGCGAGCACACCAGGTCTTTCCATTGCACTCCCTTACCGTACAAATCAAGGGAGGGATCTAACTCAAATGTCAACATAAACAGATAATCACAAGGAGCATTTGTTTCTGGTTTACCTGAGATGGAGTGCAGATAATTTGACTGAAAGAAACTCCGGCTATTGTTTACGTCTCGCCAGCTTGAACCATTTGACATATGGTGACGCAGTTTCTCTGTGTCTCTGGCAATGCACAAAATATTCAAGTGGCAATCAAGCAGATGCCACAGAAATGGAAAATGAGCTCGTCCCTCCTCTGTGATAACCGGTAGCTCTGTTCAAGGCTCTTTCTCTCTGTATAATCTGTCTCTGATCTCCTGACTGACTGAAGTCTGCGTGTTTGAAAGGAAGGCCTGCATGACCACCCCATCTCAACATGTGAGAAACCTGTGGAGCGTCTGGTAGAGAAAAAATAGTCTGTGAAAACATACCGTTCCTCTCCATTCCTTGACAGCCTCCACTTCAATTTTGATCTCTACAGCCCACATGATGAAAAATGGATTAGTCAAGGGGTGTTACAACATAAAAGTCCAATATGGATGAGGAAAAGATCCTAGGGCTGCCTTGGTTTTCGCTCTGGGTGTCTCTGGACTTTCCAAAGACATCAGACACGTTCTGCAGCAGTCTGGGGGTGAACGGTTTACTCTTCCGACCATCTCACATCATGAAGGTTGCACATGTCTCTTTCACAGGTTCTAAGTGACAAAGATGTTTACCTCAGACATCTGAAGGGTACCTTATCTTAAAGGCCACTGTAAAGAGTACTGTGCTTCAATGCACATCAGGTGAATGGGATTCACTGCACAACCCTGATGGGAATAAGCGATTCGCTCTTTTTTCCCTTGAAGGTGAAACAAGACAGCTGTAGGCAACGTATCAAACATATTATGGTCCAACATTACCTATAATTATAAATGTTATGTAATGTCTCATTCTATAGACAGTTACTGTTGCTACTGTTTCATAACTGCGAATAGCCACTCGAGGCTGGGCATTACAGAAATCTTACACAGTTAAAGGGAAAGTTTATGAAAAACTTCCGCCATCATTTATTCACCCTTATGTTGTTCCAAACTCATATTAATTTCTTTCTTCCATGGAACACAAAGGCAGTATGTTAGTCACAGTCATCATTTGCTTTTATGGTTTCTTTATTCATTCAATGAAAGTGAATGGTGACAAACTCCTTTCTTGTTTAATGGAAGAGAGAAAGTCATTTGGGTTTGGAATAACATTAGGGTGAGTAAATTATGACATAATTTTCATTTTTAGGTGAACTATCCCATTAACCATGTGTAAAGGATCTTTGTTCGTGGGCAATGGAGGAGTCAGGAGACAGCAAGGTGAGTGTTTGTTTCCTCCACACAATCAGATTAAACAAAAACAGTTATCAGTGGCCAACTCAAATAGGGCTCATGGAACTATAAGGTGCAGTCTCTGTCTATCGCTGCCAGTCCTTCAAACATCAGTTCCTTGCTACTCTCTCCCCCACTCTGACGCTCTGGTGTGCCTTATCAGGTCTCTCTCCGCCATCACTATAATGAGAGACAGGTGTTACAAGTAATTACAGCCCAGGTGACGAGCCTTACTGCTTTCCCTCTCCTGCAGACAGACACATGACCACGCCCCCCATGGTAAAGTCACTGAAATTCACAACCTCAAGTGGTTTATTGAGACGTGATGACCTGTTTTGACATGTTTATGATGCAGCGCAACCAAAGTGAGTGATGCTCCAAAAGTGTCTATCTGACATGTGTACTTCGACGAATCATTAGAAAATCCCTTATAATAAATCTGATTTGGACAGATTAACAAATTCAATTGCATTATGGATTGATGGACTATAGGCCAATGATAGGCTTATGTTCAATAACATTCATCTATAACGTTCATCTCTAGGAGACAGAATGCTTCTCCTTCCTGAGCAGTATGATGGCTGTGTGGTCCCATGGTGTTTATACTTGCATACTATTGTTTGTCCAGATGAACGTGTTACCTTCAGGTGTTTAGAAATTGCTCCCAAGGATGAACCAGACTTGTGGAGATCCACAAATTTTTGGCTGATTTCTTTTGATTTTCCTATTTCAAGCAAAGAGGCACTGAGTTTGAAGGTAGGCCTTAAAATACATAGTCAATTAAAAGTGAAACAATCTGTCTGTAAACAATTGTTGGAAAAATTACTCATGTCATGCACAAAGTAGATGTCCTAAACGACTTGCCAAAACTATAGTTTACTAATATGAAATCTGTGGAGTGGTTAAAAAATTAGTTTTAATGACTTCAACCTAAGTGTATGTAAACTTATGACCTCAACTATATATGTACTGTGTGTGTGTGTGTGTGTGTGTGTGTGTGTGTTTGTGTGTAAAGGCCAAATTAATACATGTATAAGCTACTGCTTTTGAACTGGTGAACTTGTGAAGTTCTTTCCTCCTCAAGCAAGAAAACAAACCTCAGTTCCATGTGACCTCTTTGGTGAAGGTAACGAGTACGTGTGTGTGTACTAGGAGAGCAGTAACCCATTACAGCTGAGGACTCACATTAAAGTTGTGGTGCTGGAGGCATATAGTTCCTGGTGTGTGTCTTGTAAACCAGTCTTCTTACTGAACCCTCTACCACTTACTTACCTCCCCTCCTGCAAACACACACACATACACAAATACACACACACACACACACACACACTCTCCTCTTCCACTGGGACCCCTGTCTTTATTATCACAGCCTGGCAGCTTACTGTTTCCATGGCTCTGCAAGATGGATTAATCACACCATTTAATGTGTTTATTTCCTCCCGTCCAGGAGGCATAGGACTTGTGTGGAGGATGTGGGCCTGTTACAACAGGCTATGATCATCTTTAATTGGCATGAGAGGGGACATGCTGCACCGTGGCCCCAAAGTGGGACGCTCCCATATAAGGTGCACTCCATAAGGGCACCTGGACCCCAACGTACACTCTCAAACACCCTCATCCTGTACTCCTAAATTTCATCCACTGATGTGCTAAATAAAACTCCCCCCAAAAATAAGCACAGCAGTGGAATGTCATACCAACAAATGGCTGGAGGTCTATTTCCAAGACAACAGCTAAGAATGCCCATGGAGCACATACAAGAGCTCACTATGAATAATTTCTAGCTTAACTTCCTTTGAAGACATTACAATAAGCGCTACACCTTTATGAGCTTGAGTACCTATTAGTGCCAGACCGATATATCGGTCGGCCGATATTATCGGCCGATATTAGCCTTCCGCTGATATATCGGTATCGCCGTATATTTTACCGATAAGCGCCGATATGAAAACTTTTTTTCAGAACACATAATGCAGAAAACAATACTTTAGAATTGGTGTCATAGCATAGTTTGTCCAGTAGAGTGCGCTCCGACTCCACTGTTTACAGAGCTGACTCTGAGCTGACGGGGGCTCTGCAGACAGGGCGGAGTTAAACGGTGTGGATTTGAGTAATCTCTTCTCCTTAAATTGCTAACTAGTTTGTGAAATACATACTGGAATGTTAATAAAAAATTACCCCTTCATTTTATATAACTAATATAACGTTAATCCTGTCCCTGACAACCATGTCACTCATGTTTATCACATCTGTTCGCTGTTAGCCACCTACAGTTTGTCAGTGCAGTCAGTAAAGTAGCAGATTGAAATGTAAACATCAGAGCATCTTTTTGCAGCTCAGCAGACAACGGTGCGGTGGTGGATTGTGTGTGTTGAGTGTTGATTTCATGCTTCACTGTTACCTAGTTGGTGAGACACAATGCTGGAAAGTAAATAAAGTCCATCTTTTACTCTCCATGACGACGAGCTTATAGCTAACCAGCTAATCACGTAGCTACTTTCATTGCTTGTCAGCTGAGTGATACATACTAATACAACACGCTGGAAAAACAGACAGTTATTCATTTTAATATCCTATATATATATATATATATATATATATATATATATATATATATATATATATATATATATTTTGAATGTTGAAACTTGACGCCAGGCGACGCACCCTAAAAACGGCACCGTTAAATCAGTTTCATATTGAAGAGACGCTTAAAAGTACGTTTTTTTCTCTCTCGTAATTGTAGAGTGTAAATGCCAACATCATCATATATGTCGAAAGGATTGAAGCCTGTCATGCAAAACATGAGCTCATTGATGTCATTAAATGAGTCTGCTTTTTTATTCCATCAGTTACTCCTGGTCAGAGGCTGCCCTATATATTTAGTTTATATGTAGGGTTATGTCCTGCATAAATTTAATGGTGCAATGCTCAAATATTTAGTAGAGCATAAATTGTGACTTAGTGCCCATTTATGCCACAACTAGGCTAAGTTGTAACATACGTATAGCTGGTGCAACCGGCCCCTGATGTTTATTTAGCTATTTATTTTATTTTAATTTATTCTTTATTTTTAATGGTCAGCCATTGACTGATACTAAACAGTACTACTGATGTTTATTTAGCTATTTATTTTATTTTAATTTATTCTTTATTTTTAATGGTCAGCCATTGACTGATACTAAACAGTACTACTGATGTTTATTTAGCTATTTATTGTATTTTTATTTATTCTTTATTTTAATAGTCAGCCATTGACTGATACTAAACAGTACTACTGATGTTTATTTAGCTATTTATTGTATTTTTATTATTTATTTAAATGGTCAGCAATTGATTGATACTAAACATAAACTACTGATTTTTATTTTATTTTATTTATTCTTTATTTAAATGGCCAGCAATTGACTTATACTAACAGTACTGATGTTTATTAAGCTATTTATTGTATTTTTATTTATTCTTTATTTTCTCATTGTTCATTTCTATAATTTGTTGACAATGTATAATAATAATGTAAAATATTCTTTGATAAAAATATGTGTTTAAGAAAGCAGCCTTCTGAGTACCTTTGCATAGTCATATCGGTGCAAAATCGGTGCACAATCTACATAGAAAAGGTCTGTTTTAATTCCAACTCAAAAATTAAATATATCGGTCACCATATCGGTAATCGGTGAATTTTTCCACTCTAAAATCGGTATCGGTCTCAAAAATCCCATATCAGTCGGGCTCTAGTACCTATTTAAAACACTGTATTGTGCCAATGCAAATGCACATATGTGAGTATAAGCAGAATTTAAATGCACGCACACTGGCTATACATAAATCATCATATAAGAAATGTTTCAAATAACATTTCTGATTAAATCCTGAATTGCAGTATGTTCAGTACTTGTATATACAGTACTTGTAGTTGTAATAACTATTCATCCATTTTGTGAAGAAAATGTGAGTGGTGCATGCACACACAAAACTCATCACCACAATGCTAGGGTGTTCTGGGTGGTATGTAGTGTGCTGCTATGCAGTTGCTGAAGTATTCTGAGTGGTTGCCACAGCATTGCTTGGTAGTTGTTTACAGGCCAAAGTCAAAAGAGCCCACCCTGGGTCTCTATGATATTCTAGTCCCTAGATATGGCCCCCCTTTATGTAAGACTAGGGATTTTTTTGCCTGTTTTATCATCCGCTAGGTGAAAAGTTTGTTCAAATCCCTAACCCCAAGTATGAGCAATCATAATAGATCACAAAAGTCTGGTTCCAGAAGTAAAAATCCCATAACTTTCTTTCCATAGGGGAATCAATTATTAACGTTAACTTATAATCAAGGGTTATTGGGATTTTTGAGGTGGGTGGACCCCAACACCCACCCCAATCCCCACCCCACATTTCTTCCCACTTGGAGCACTGGTTGTATATTAATTTGTGATCTAACTGGAACAGGAGTGGCCAGCGCAGAGAGGCGGAGTATGTGTGCATTTAAAACAGTGCCACTCTAGGCGAATATAGCGGAACAGGTTCCGAGATAGACTAGACGTAAGCATAATGCTAATATAATCAAATTTAAAGAAATTTAAAGGTGTTTTTGAGCGATCACACTCACTAAATGGGAGACAGAATGAATAAAAAAAAAACTGAAATGGAGCAAACTGCCAATAAATTTATTGGAGGTGCCGGAATGTCATTCCGGACTTTTCCGCCCCAATTTAACCCCTGCTTATAAACCTTTAAAGACACACCAGCCGTGAGTTTTGAGGTTGTTAATCAATGGCATATGCATTTGTTGAAGCCATCAGCCCGCGTTATTTCAGTTTTTTTTTTTTTTAAATGTGTTTAATATTTTCTGGTGAAGAACTACACTATTTATGATCATTTATTTATGAAAAAAAAAAAAAAGAAAAATCACCAATTAAAGAATTGCAGCAAACAAACCATGCCAGAAGAACTCAGCAGCAACCGCTCACTTTCATAATGCACTGCAAATAACGCAATCAAATCTGTCTCCCAAAACTCTCAAACTACTTGAATATATCTGAATTTTTTGCATTATGCTTTAAATATATGGGTGATTCTCTGATTGCAGGCATATTTCTGTCCCTGGGATGTATTTCTAGGAAAAACACATTTCAAACAACTATTTTAAATGTCCATAGTCAGTTTAGACAAAGACAGATCTAGACTTTTTTATTGTGTCTCGAGATAATTATTTTAGTACCTTTTATTTGTGTATTATAGTAGAAAATGCATGTTTTGGTTTTGTCCCCAACCCTGAGTTTCAAAAATAATGCCATATTTAAATTAAAGATTTCCTACAAAATTTGGTAATTTTTTGTGTATTTTAATTAAACATTGTTTAAGCTAGAATATTATTAGATCATTAAGTATACATTTGGATTTTGTCCTTTATTCCTTTCATTTATACCTGTCCCTTAATGTATCCGTCATTACCAATACACTCTACATAATGCTCTGAACATAAAGTTTTCTTGGTAGCCATGATAACTTGAGATCCTAGTGGAGCACGTGTTTTGATGTCCAGAAAGGTAAGACCTTTACTCTTTATTCTTAGTGATAGGCATATACACTTATTACGTGTCAACACCAAACAAGTTATATTTTTGTTAAATTCAATTATTTTGATGACTTTTTACTTCTTTTCTATTTACAGTACTTTATATGTAGCTATCCAGCTAGTCTTGCTAGTCATCCATGAGGCTAGTTCTTTTTTTTTTGTTTTTTTTTTTTTGCAAAAATGGCAAAGATGTCATCACAAGCATCGTCATCACCAGCACGTCATAGCTTGTGATAGTGATTACGGGTCATGGTGGTAATGACGACACTCGGCAACCCAATTCTGTCTCTATTCTGAGAAATACCCATATTGATTCTACACTTATAATCAACAACTTTAAATTAATAGTTCTAGATTTTTCCATTGTTTTTAGTTCGATTACATCATTCACACTGCTTCAAGGGATTTAAGTTTATTCCCTAATTAAAGACATTAAGTACACACTCTTTGTCTTTTTGTCCGATTTTCAAATCCAATTTTTTTTTTTTTTTTTTTTTTTTTGCTTCAAATTAAAAGTTTGTAATGTTGTGATTCACTTTGGAGCTGATTGGCTTAGAATTCTTTTATGGAGTACTAATTGAAATCCCTATGGAAAAAAATTAATGGGAAAAATACTTCCAGAACTAGGACAGTTAAAAAGGTGGACGGGCACATGCTTCCATTAGCAAGGACTACTAATAACTATTGTCGACCATAAAAAAATAAAAAATAATAATAATTTAATTTCTGATCTTTCATGGGGTTTTTTTTATCCATGAAACTGATACAAAGAATGCTTGTTTTTATTTTTGTTTACAGTTAGTTCAAAGAACAAACATAAAAGTCTCTTGTGAGACAGTAAACAGCACTGTCACAAATAGGAGTTTCTAATTTCTACTCATTGCTCTCTGTGCTCTCAGGTCTGCTTTACCCCACTCTCTCCTTCTGCTCACGTCTATACAAGGTAATTATACCTGCAGGTGTCTGATAGCTTTATTCATGGGACAATCCTTCCAGTTATCCCCTTTGATCAGTGGGAGAAAAGGCACTTTTGGGCTGTCATCTTCATCTCCAAAGCATACTCTCTCATGTTACGCTTGCTGACGAGGAGAGAGACATCAGTATGGCAGCTCAGGGGGCCGAGAATAATCTCAATCTGACTGAAAGCTTTTTGAGATGCACAGAAAGTGCCTAAACTCATTTAATTTTCAGTCTCTCAATGTTGGGAGGAAAACCATTCAGGGTGCCATGTAGAAGCAAATATGTTTTTTGGTCCATCCTCAGTTTGGGAAATCGTATCTTTAATTCACTGACATAAATCTATTCTTGTGCTAGTCATGTTGACCCAGGAAACAGCAACATGATAAAAGTAATTTTTCATGCAAATACTTCCAATTCAGTCTGTTGCATGAGCTGAAACCATCTTTTACTTATGTACTGTAGCAACGATCCACTAAATTTTTCACAATCAGAATGTTTTGCCTAGTCGGACTTGGCAGACAGATGAATTCCCATTTGAGTAGCGCAATGCAGCTTGTCAAGAAAATGAACCCTTTAGAAACCATGTGAGGCAGAGAGTCTATCAGTTCTTTTCAGCAAAAGACACCACAGCCAAAAACAGGAAGTGATGCAATCTAGGACATTTCGACCCATGACTCTCCCGCATTCATGTATTACCAAAGAACAGCAATGCTTTGGATTTTGCAGTACAGCTGTCCTTGACAAACCCCCACGAACATCCCAGAGAGGTTTTCCATCACAACAACAAACAAGCATTATCTGGAGTAAGTCTTCATCACATAAACTGACAGACAAAGAGAATCCACAGCTTTGCTTCTTCCTTGTTTCATCAACCTCTAAGATACATAAGTCAGACAAGACTTACGTAATGTGTGTCACACAAACACTGCCTCAAATCCCCAGTGCAAAAAACTTTAATTGCCTGCGCCTTTGAAGCCAGGCCTTGTATGTGGTAGTTGTTTAATAATAAAAACGTGACAGTGGAAAGGCTGTGGAGAGAGAGGGAGACAGACGATCCTGTTGTTCCCATGAGCCTCAGTTTAAAATCTCTGACAGCTAATCATAGGAGAGGCTTCTGCAGCTTAGGGCACAGAAACACTTGTTTTTCCTCCCTGCTCTCTAAACTAACAGGCCTTTGAGTGAAGCAGTCTGAAAAAAGGCCCAATGAAATGGTATGAAGAGCATAGTTTTCTGTCCTGAGTTGACGTATATCCAATTGGCTGTTTGGGTGGGACATATTAAAGGCCTCAATATCAAATAGCCTTTAGTCTTTAGTTACATCACAGCAACAAACAATGATTTGTTATAGTTCCTATTCGGTTCACTGTAAACCCGAATGCTGTCATTACTGGAAAAATCAAGTTGTCTTAATTAAACATTACTTGAAATGTCAAGTTTTGAGCTCATAATTCAAATATCTAAGTTAATTAACTTGTTATTAACCATTCATAGAGGTTTTAGGTCTTTTGTAGTTTTATTGATGTTTTGTTGCAAATGGTTGTTTCATGTGACGACACCAGGGTGATCTGTGTCCCTCTTCATCAAGTTGGTCCCTGTTAACTATTTCAGTTCACCTTGTGCATGTGCAACTGATGTACAATTATATATGCATTTCAGTGGAGAATAAGTTTCTTAAATGATTGACCTTTAATAGTTAATAATATTCTTAATTTGAGCTGTGTTATTATATGATCTGAATTTGAGTCGATTCAACTAAAATTAAGTAGGAACACCAATTTTTAAATAGCAAATCTGAGTTTAGTCTACTTGCATCTAGTTACCTTAATTTAAATAGTCAAGTTCATTCAATATGAACACCAAGTAAAGTACATTTAATTACACAAGTTTTGGAGACACCATTACTCAATTCAACTGAGGGAACAAGTTTACTCAATCAATAGTGTAAAGTAAATTTATAAGGGTTTTCAGTGTTGCAAGTGGTATTAGGGGTAGGAACGCTCTTGTTCTAGAGCATGTGCTTGGACAAAAATCTGTGTAGTGCAAAATGAGTCATCAATAATTTTGCTCCAGTTTTACAGAAGAGAAAGTTTTAACTGGAAATTTTAAATGAATTTTAAAAGTTAATTTTGTCAACATAATAAAGTTTACACTAGCACATAGTTGGCCTCAAAGATACAACCAGAAATATATATATATATATAATATATATATATTGGCGGCCAAAAGTTTGGAATAATGTTCAGATTTTGATCTTATGGAAAGAAATTTTATTCACCAAAGTGGCATTCAACTGAACACAATGTATAGTCAGGACATTAATAATGTGAAAAATTACTATTACAATTAAAAAAAAACCTCTTAAACTACTTCAAAGAGTTATCATCAAAAAATCCTCCATGTGCAGCAATGACAGCATTGCAGATCCTTGGCATTCTAGCTGTCAGTTTGTCCAGATACTCAGGTGACATTTCACCCCACACTTACTGTAGCACCTGCCATAGATGTGGCTGTCTTGTTGGGCACTTCTCATGCACCTTACAGTCTAGCTGATCCCACAAAAGCTCAATGGGGTTAAGATCCATATCCACACTCTTTTCCAATTATCTGTTGTCCAATGTCTGTGTTTCTTTGCCCACTCTAACATTTTCTTTTTGTTTTTCTGTTTCAAAAGTGGCTTTTTCTTTGCGATTCTTCCCATAAGGCCTGCACCCCTGAGTCTTCTCTTTACTGTTGTACGTGAAACTGGTGTTGAGTGGGTAGAATTCAATGAAGCTGTCAGCTGAGGACATGTGAGGTGTCTATTTCTCAAACTAGAGACTCTGATGTACTTATCCTCTTGTTTAGTTGTACATCTGGGCCTTCCACATCTCTTTCTGTCCTTGTTAGAACCAGTTGTCCTTTGTCTTTGAAGACTGTAGTGTACACCTTTGTATGAAATCTTCAGTTTTTGGGCAATTTCAAGCATTGTATAGCCTTCATTCCTCAAAACAATGATTTACTGGCGAGTTTCTAGAGAAAGCTGTTTCTTTTTTGCCATTTTTGACCAAATATTGACCTTAAGACATGCCAGTCTACTGCATACTGTGGCAACTCAAAAACAAACACAAAGACAATGTTAAGCTTCATTTACCGAACCAAATAGCTTTCAACTGTGTTTGATATAATGGCAAGTGATTTTCTAGTACCAAATTAGCAATTTAGCATGATTACTCAAGGATAAGGTGTTGGAGTGATGGCTGTTGGAAATGGGGCCTGTCTAGATTTGATCAAAAATGACTTTTTTCAAATAGTGATGGTGCTACATCAGTAATGTCTTGACTATACTCTGTGATCAGTTGAATGCCACTTTGGTGAATTAAAGTACCAATTTCCTTCCGAAACAGCAAAATCTGTACATTATTCCAAACTTTTGGCTGCCAGTGTGTGTGTGTGTGTGTGTGTGTATATATATATATATATATATATATATATATGTGTGTATATATATATATATATATATATATATATATATATATATATATATATATATATATATATACAGGTGCATCTCAATAAATTAGAATGTCGTGGAAAAGTTCATTTATTTCAGTAATTCAACTCAAATTGTGAAACTCGTGTATTAAATAAATTCAGTGCACACAGACTGAAGTAGTTTAAGTCTTTGGTTCTTTTAATTGTGATGATTTTGGCTCACATTTAACAAAAACCCACCAATTCACTATCTCAACAAATTAGAATATGGTGACATGCCAATCAGCTAATCAACTCAAAACACCTGCAAAGGTTTCCTGAGCCTTCAAAATGGTCTCTCAGTTTGGTTCACTAGGCTACACAATCATGGGGAAGACTGCTGATCTGACAGTTGTCCAGAAGACAATCATTGACACCCTTCACAAGGAGGGTAAGCCACAAACATTCATTGCCAAAGAAGCTGGCTGTTCACAGAGTGCTGTATCCAAGCATGTTAACAGAAAGTTGAGTGGAAGGAAAAAGTGTGGAAGAAAAAGATGCACAACCAACCGAGAGAACCACAGCCTTATGAGGATTGTCAAGCAAAATCGATTCAAGAATTTGGGTGAACTTCACAAGGAATGGACTGAGGCTGGGGTCAAGGCATCAAGAGCCACCACACACAGACGTGTCAAGGAATTTGGCTACAGTTGTCGTATTCCTCTTGTTAAGCCACTCCTGAACCACAGACAACGTCAGAGTCGTTTTACCTGGGCTAAGGAGAAGAACTGGACTGCTGCCCAGTGGTCCAAAGTCCTCTTTTCAGATGAGAGCAAGTTTTGTATTTCATTTGGAAACCAAGGTCCTAGAGTCTGGAGGAAGGGTGGAGAAGCTCATAGCCCAAGTTGCTTGAAGTCCAGTGTTAAATTTCCACAGTCTGTGATGATTTGGGGTGCAATGTCATCTGCTGGTGTTGGTCCATTGTGTTTTTTGAGTCACTGCACCCGTTTACCAAGAAATTTTGGAGCACTTCATGCTTCCTTCTGCTGACCAGCTTTTTAAAGATGCTGATTTCATTTTCCAGCAGGATTTGGCACCTGCCCACACTGCCAAAAGCACCAAAAGTTGGTTAAATGACCATGGTGTTGGTGTGCTTGACTGGCCAGCAAACTCACCAGACCTGAACCCCATAGAGAATCTATGGGGTATTGTCAAGAGGAAAATGAGAAACAAGAGACCAAAAAATGCAGATGAGCTGAAGGCCACTGTCAAAGAAACCTGGGCTTCCATACCACCTCAGCAGTGCCACAAACTGATCACCTCAATGCCACGCCGAATTGAGGCAGTAATTAAAGCAAAAGGAGCCCCTACCAAGTATTGAGTACATATACAGTAAATGAACATACTTTCCAGAAGGCCAACAATTCACTAAAAATGTTTTTTTTATCGGTCTTATGATGTATTCTAATTTGTTGAGATAGTGAATTGGTGGGTTTTTGTTAAATGTGAGCCAAAATCATCACAATTAAAAGAACCAAAGACTTAAACTACTTCAGTCTGTGTGCATTGAATTTATTTAATACACGAGTTTCACAATTTGAGTTGAATTACTGAAATAAATGAACTTTTCCACGACATTCTAATTTATTGAGATGCACCTATATATATATATATATATATATATATATATATATATATATATATATATATATATATATACATATTGTTACTCAGATTTAGAGAAACAGGACAATAGGACAACCCAGCATTTAACTACACGTTCTCTCTCATGTAAAACTGTAGATAAAGTAGGTTATTTTTTAGAGGCTCCTTGATTTTTAGAGCCTCTGACAGTTCTTGTATGCTTACTGCTTCTATAATCCCAATAGTTCAGAGAAACTATTAATTCAAATAAGAATAATGGACTATGTCAACTGAGGCCCTATAAACAAGCTTCTATTAGACATAATTAGATAAAAAAAAACAAAAAAAAACACAAACATTGGAGAAAACTTCAGGGATGATGTGAATTACTTGAGATAGACAGAGGGAGGACAGGGAGGGGGAAAAAGATGGAATCAGCCCTTAAACAAAAGAGTCCTTACAGTATTTTGTAGAAATACGCTTGTTTTCTCTGATTGAAGAGAGACGGTTATTAAAAAAAGACCTACACTTAGCATTCACTGTAAGAGCTTTTGAAAAGCCATTCACTCTAAATGTTAACACAAATGTCAGTCTTTAAAATGATTCTTTCCAAGCATTTACTTTTACAGTAACAGTCTCTCCAACACTGTTTAAAATCATACAAGTAGACTGTCTTGTTTATAAGTTTGGCACCCTTTTTAAGATCAGTCTGAAACCGGCGAAGTCTAGTAGTTAATGCTTTAAAAATATAAATAACATTGAGGATTTAATGTGTTTTGTCAGATATGTTTATCTTCATTATGTTTTAAGTCCATTTGCAAATCACTACAGTTCAGCAGAATCTGATACAGCCGTATTTCATATAAGAAAATGGAAAATCTGTCACTGACAAAACAATTTATGAAAGCAGCACAGTGCCAATATTGTGTTGTATTGTGCTAAAATGACCCGTTATCTTTGACATAAAGCATACTGGAGAACCACCAGTTTTCTTCTACAGCCTGCATGGAACTTCACAAGGCTATATGGCTATAGAGATGCATGTTGTCCAGTGCAATAATGCGATTGGCACCATATAATTGGTTGCTGCTTTTCCTCAGTATTTTCGAGAGAATGGCTATGTTGCCAGTAAGCACCTTGTTTTACAGTGAAACCAATTCATTAAACAATTAAAATTTCATATTCACTAACATATGCCCTTTAAATCAATGTCAAAAAAGCAATTCTGAAATGACTGAGTAAAAGAGAATGACTTTTTCTGAGGCTTTGTTCAGACAGGCAGCAAAAATCTAATTTTTTGGTGTATCCAACGAAATCCGTTTAGTTGTTTTTAGACTTAATATATGATTTTTTTACAAGCCCACTTGTCATGTCGATGCCCATGTCATTACTATGTCAACAGATGTGGTTATATCAGACAATGTCTAAGCTGTCAGAAAACAAATGGATCAGATTTCAAAATTTTAAAAAAAGACAGTGTGGACAGTAAGTCCATAATATCAGATTTAAAAAACAAATTGTATGGATTTATAAATTGGACACGTGTGAACAGCATAAGAGTGGTGACAGAAAGAACATGGCATAGAATAGCAGGCACATAGCATGAACAGGGGTTATATAAGGTCCTCAGGGGAGGAGAACATGAGACCAGCACAAGTGCCGCAGTGAGCTTTCGTCCATCCTTGCAATCCTATCCCATCAGCATCACACACACACATACACACAGCCAACACAGTAAACGCCCAGGATTTATTTAACGCCTCATGGCTCAGAATGGCTTAAGGCTTGGGCACTTCCTGTATCCTCTCATCCTGGTGAGACTTCTTCCACAGTGGGAATAGGAATGTTGACACTCACGGATGTGCAAAACTACATGATTTCAAAATTGGCTACTCTGCGAGTTGCCTGAACAGCTAGTCAGCTAATCAGTCTGAAGATGAAGCCTTGTATAATTAGGCTGGTTTCGAGGTCAATTGACCATGACTGGACACATTTCTTAGGGAGTCTTTACATAAGAGGCTATTTGGTGTTCAAAAACAGCTTAACAGATTGCAACAGAATGGAAAAGGAAGCAGGGTCTTGAGACTTGTTTTAAAATGCAACCATCTCAATAACGCAAATAGTGATGGGACTAGGGATGGGTATTTTGAGTAATTTTGTAGTCGAGTACTCGAACACACAAAAAAAAATGTGTAATCGATTACTTGGAATTTAAGTTCAGCCTTCGAACCTTCAACCAAAGAACGCTTACACCTGTTTTTCTTATGAAAAAATGAAGACTTTGCATAAACAACAACATCCACAATCAAAATTTCTTCTGAAATGATTCAATTACTGTAAATAATAACAGAATTTAATTTTTGGGTGATCTATTCCTTTAACAACATCATATATCCAAAGTGCCAATCAATGCATTATGCACAATGAGTTGTAACAACAAGATTTAGATGAGAAGAGCAATTTCATTGTTACCAACGGCAGGCAAAGGCACAAAGGAAATTCAAATAGCAATATTCGAGTAGTGTTTTTACTAGTCCAATTTTTAAAGCTGGACAAGTACTCGATTAATCAATTACTTGTGCACATCTCTAGGCGGGACACTCAAACAATAGAGTGACACAACAGAAAAACATGTCCATATGAATGTGTATGGCTGTTGCAGCAGTGCTTTAAAGAGGATCAATTTAAAGCCTGATTTTTTTTTTTTAAATCATAATTTTATTTTATTTTTTTACTTCTCCAGCTAGAGCACAGCATGCTAATTAAAGCATTGCCACCAAAATATAATCTAAAACTAGCCAACCTCAATAATCGACTAGTTGGTTGTTGGAGAACTAGTAAACTACCATGACCATCCCTAACACTCACACAACATTGTCATAGGAGTACTTATTTCTCTACTGAAATGAATAATCACATGAAACTTGATTGATCGATAAAGTGTCATTAGTAAAAACAGACAACAGACATCTCATCAATTCCACTAAAAAGGGCCACAGTGACCTTGCACTTGTATCAGGATATAAACTTCAATAGATAGCGTGATTTGAGCTCTGTTGGAACGCACCCTCGATAGAAGAGAGAGATCCTTTACTTCGATAGCCTTAATTAATTCATTGATTTATTCAGCGCTCCAGAGGCTCCTTAAATCACTCTGCAGATTATAATCTCACCGGTAAAGATCAAACACGTGAAATCTGGTGTCTTATGTGCAGTAACGGATATGCCTGCAGGTGGAAATTAAATGAATAACATTCAAAAGCATATAAAACACAGAAAGGTGCCGAATACACATATTGCGCATCTTTGGGGAGTGCCACCAATGTAACCTCACTTCTGGAACAATGTTTCTCACTTTCTCATATTCTGATGGACATATCAACCCATCTTTATTAGCCTAGACCTGGGAGGGAGAGTAACAGGCTCAGCCTAGCAGCGTGCTGCAATCTCTCTCAGACAGCAGACCATGGCCCCTTCCGTGGCCCTATTTAAAAGGCACTTATATTTTTGCTTCAAGGAACACAGTTTTCCACTATGGCAGGAGATCCTTGATAGCCACACACACCAAAATAGAAAAAAAAGGAAGAGGAAGATGAAAAAAAAAACATCCTCATTAGAATTCCAACATGGTGGTTGATTGCCAGTGGAGACTAATATAATTGTCATGGCAACTACATATTGTACAACGATCCCAGTGGAATTACTCTGATTTTCCCTACCCCCCAACTTCCCTGAAAGCCATCGGTTTAAAAGAAGCAGAAGACATTTCTGTTGGAAACCTCAGATGAACAGACAAGTTCTAAATAATTTCACAGCAGACAGCTTTACTTAGTGAAAAACAAAAATAAAACCATTGGGTTCCAGATGAATCAATTATATGTGGCTGTCAAATCATAGTACGGGAATGGTATGTATACGGAAATTAAATTGGCTAAAAGACCAGTCTTTACAGCAGACATGGAACAATACAAAGGAAATGGATTTTCTACACAGATGTTGCATTTATACAGGGTGTGTGTTTAGCCTCCGTCTGTTAGTAAAGCCAGCCAGATGTAAGCTAAGGCTGGAGGAGCAGCCACAAGCAGAGGGCACCACTCTCCTCACCCATTCGCCCACTCTAAGGGGAACCAATGTGATTACTGCATTACCCTCTGGCAACCCTGCTTGAATTTTGAGTCTGCCTTCAACAAACTCACTCATTTTAAATCACAAACAAGACAGAGAGACAGGCAGAAAGAAATAGAAAAATAGAGACTGAGACAGAAGGGAAAAATGGTCAACAAAAATGAAAGAATACAGAAATTCCACACTAATATGCTTTCTTTTGAAAATGCCATCCACACTAGAATGCTGCTTTCCTCAACCAAAAACAGAGCCATTCAAAAATGCTCTTTATTACCACAAAAATCAGAAAACAAAGACGTTAGAAAACTGAAAATAGAGTTTTCATACAAACAGAGATTACTGTGGATGTGGCCAGAAAACAGAATTTAAAATTTAGGCCACGTCCACACTAATACAGATTTGTTTGAAAATTGAATTGATTTCGCTGTTTACACATCTCATCCACAGAGTAACACAGTTTTCTCCACCGAAAACAAGAGCATTTCGAAAATGTTCTCCATTACCGCATACTTTGAAACCTCTGTTTTCAGTTTCCTAATCTCATTGTTTTTCAGCCTTAAAAGGATTAGCATGGACATGGCCTAAATCGCAGCTTTATTTATGTCTTTTTTTTTCTTTTTTTTTTTTTGTCTAACTCCAAATCGCTGTTCTACATCTGAGCATGCTTGAAGTTGCTGGTAAATACGAGAAAATAACTCTGAATATGGCATTAGCCCTACTGCAGGCTTTGCTGGTAACACTTTATAATAACAGTACATGAATAATCATGAATTAATACCTGAATTAATATTTACTTCCACATGAATTAATGATGAGTAAGGAATGGACTAATCAGGAAGTAATGAAGAGATAACTTTAACAACAACATGAGTCATATGAATTCATGCATTAATAACGGTCACCTAAATTACATGTTAGTACATGTTTGTTAGTTAATGCATTAATTAACATTAGGAAATAAACTAAATCAAACAGGCTTTAGAAGAAAGAATGTGAAGTATTTAAACCTTGAATTAAATGTACATAATTAAATGTGGTCATAATTACAAATATTTTTTTTTTTTTATAACTTTTGTCTTATGTCTTCAGTTTCGCCACAAACATCAACGGATGATGCTGGATTATTCTGGATAATTTACATGGATAATCCTTATCAAATTCTGAACACATTAAAGGAATAGTTCTCCCATCATTTACTTACCCTCATGCCATTCCAGATGTGTATGACTTTGTTTCGTCTGCAGAACACAAATGAAGATTTTTAGAAGAATATCTAAGTAGTCGTATGGATTACCTTTATGCTGCATTTATGTGCTTTTTGGAGCTTCAAAGTTTTGGTCACCATTCACCATTTTATTGACCTACAGATCAGAGATATTCTTCTAAAAATCTCTGTTTGAGTTCTGCAGAAGAAAGACAGTCATACACATCTGGAATGACATGAGGGTGAGTGTGATTCTCCATTCCTTTCCCTACATACTCACACTACCACTGTGGGTCCTACCACTCAGTTCACTCGTCATCCAGACGCAGACCATGTCCACATCTCACATTTTACCTCATGACAAACCAAATTATGCTAGACAATATGTGATTTAACTGGGATGAATAATAATGTAGCGCATGTGTAGTTGATAGTAAGTTTACAATGATGTGCCCCTCCAAGTAAAGTCATGGCATGATGCTGCATTAACAAGTAATCAGTTCATGATAGCTCATGAGTAGTTAACAATGAGTTAATAATTATGTGCCCCACCAAGTAAAGTCATGACATGATGATGCAT
The DNA here is from genome assembly GCF_019703515.2 of Myxocyprinus asiaticus. Lineage (NCBI taxonomy): Eukaryota > Metazoa > Chordata > Actinopteri > Cypriniformes > Catostomidae > Myxocyprinus > Myxocyprinus asiaticus. The sequence goes on along the minus strand of NC_059363.1, from coordinate 10,075,217 downwards.
TAACAAGTCATGGGTTCAAGGGTAGTTAATAATTAGTTAGTAATGATGTGCCTCTCTAAGTAGTCACAACATTATGCTGCATTAACAAATATTTTAATACACATGCACTTAAGTTGATCCTTAAACTTTTGCACCAATGAAATAGACCAAGATATTTTTAAAGATCTGCTTATTTGAACACAAAAATCCACTAGCATATATGACATTAAAAAACAAAATTTAAAGGGAAAAAAATTTATTACATTTTTTTTTAATGTGAAAAAAAAAGTCAAGTTTCAATCTTCCACCAAGATGCTTTAAATTAATTAAATCTCTTTTTAAAAACATATAAAGACTCAAAAGAAAAAAAAAACAAACATACCTGTTAAGACATACAAGACACTTTTAAATTATTTAGATGATAAGATGTGTTTTGTCTCTATCTCACCTGATGTCAAGTCGGAAATGCTACAAATGCTAATGTTAGCACTTAATATGTTCAAATAACAAAATTAATTCAAATACTGCACATAACATCGTCAAAACAGATAGTATGAACACTCTGACTTGAGGAAATAGTGGCAAGCAGCCAGCTAACACCTAGATAGAGCCGCTTATAAGTGCCCCACCAGAAACAAGCTCTCCACATATTGTAGTTCCAGGCAGAAATGTAGCGAACTATCTAGATCAGTTCACAAAACAAATGATTGAATATTTACATGCATATATGTCCACGGAAAAATTAACAAAACAAATTACTATTATTAATAACAATGTTGATGATGATGATGATGATGGTGATCTAATCATTATCATCATTTTGAATTTTAATTTTGAATTCTGATGAAACTCACAAACCATGAAAATATTTATAAATATGTATAACAAAAACAAATATTGATCCAGCAACATACAAACAACCTTTCCCATAGATACAGTCAGCAAGGAGGCCCCGCCCATTCGTGGGGGAAAGCAAAGCGCTGTTTCCATAGTTACTCATAAATTCCTATGTGAAAAACTGAGAAATATCTGCTATATTTTGCTATTAAGCTGTTGTGTAGTTTTTTGTACTTCATACAATGCCAAAAAACCCGAAACTGATTTTTTATTGCCCGCCAACTGACAGAAATTGAAGCCCAAAGAAGAGCACTGTGGCTGCAAGCTCTTGAGCCATTAAGTACTTTCTTAGCAGCACCAGGCCACCCCAAGACAGAAGTTTACGTTTATGACCATCACGTTAATATTTTGTCATTTGATTGGTATCTTAAAACATTTTTATTTATACCTTTTAATATGATTGATGGTTAATAAAATGACTGTACCTATAAAATAACTCAAATGTCACATTTCACAGCAACTTTACCAGAAACTTCATTTACCAAACAAAACTTACCGAGAAATTCATCCCCTTAGAAATGTTTGATTGATTAAAGCATAAAAAACAATAAGCAGCGCTCCACTCCGATCATGTCAAGTTTTCTCTTGTATCTTGTCTTGTTTTCTGGTGTTAACTCATCATTATGTCTCTGCTGGAACAGCTGTTGTTATGATATGATAAAAGATTTAGTCTTGAATCTGCTTGGATGTTTCCCAAATACATTAAAGCACATATGTAGCATATGGTCGACTGCAGCCACAGTGCTCTTCTTTAGGCTTATATTTCTGTCAGTTGGCAGGCAATAAAAAAATCAGTTTTGGGTTTTTTGGCATTGTTTGGAGCAAAAAAACGACAACAGCTTTTCGTCATATTTTTCATTGTTTAAATAGCCAAATTTGTTGGATATTTCTCCCCTTTTTTCCTCATAGGAATGTATGAGTAACTATGGTATCAAGGCTTCGCTTTTTCCCACACTAAACCACGCCCCCGGATATGATGCGTTGCCGACTGTATCTATGGTTCAGATGATGAGTGAATTGAGTGGTAGGGTGATGTAACGTTGCTGGCAAAGACAGGCTGACGAAGACGATGACGTTAGAACCCAGGTGCAGTTTATTTACATAATTACCAATCCAACAGAGTTACACTTACAATACCTGACAATGGACAATGGCAAACAAGAGGATAAAATACTTGGAGAAGGGAGAACACATGACAATGAAAACCAATGAACACACAGAACTCTAAACAAGATAACGAGACTGCTATCAACCTAATGAAACAATGAACCAATAAGGGCAAGACACAAGAACATGGGAAACACATGACAATATCACATGATAAGGAAACAGGAACTAACATGGCATGAAAAAAAAAAAAAAAAAAAAACACATACAACCCTGACATATCCCGACGACTTGACGTGGTTACGTGGCATGACATGGAAACATGGTGAAACAAGGTGTGGAGCATGGCCTGGTGAGACAGGGCGTGGAGCATGAGACCAGGGCAGAGCCCGTGGAGGGTGGAGCCATGAGAGGCTCGAGGGGCGGAGCCATGGAAGGCAGAGCTGTGAGAGGCTCTAGGGGCGAAACCATGGAGAACTGGATACCCGTTGAGTAGCCGAAGACTTGAAGGGCTAAGGTGGAGCCGGAGGCAGGGAAGACCAAGGCGGAGCTGGAGGATCGGAAGACAGAGGTGGAGCCAGTGGGACTGAGGACCAAGACGGAGCTGTAGGGAAAGAGGTCCCTGGTGGAGCTGAAGGATCGGAGAGACGAGGCGGAGCCAGGTGACCGACAGACCAAGGAGGAGCTGGAGACATGAGGGACCCCGGTAAAGCCAACAGGCTGCAGGACCACGGTGGAACCAAGGGAACGTAGAGCCGAGGTGATGTTGAGGGATCGACAGGCCAAGGTGGAGTCCAGGGCTCGGAGGGTCTAGGCGGAGTTGGAGTTTCAAAAGTTCTCCGTGTCTGGGATATCTCAGAGGGCGATGATCGAGTCAGTGGCTTGGGGGAAACCGGCTGATCAGGAGAACTCAGGTTGGGCACAAGGGCGGGAACCAATTCCAACTCAAATAGCCCAGTGAGAGATGGCTCTGGAACGTACGAGATTTGCAACGCTGGCTCTGGGACAGACAAGGCTTGCAACACTGGTTCATTGGACGTGGCAGATGTGGGCATTGGCTCGTTGACCAGAGGTGAGCCTGAGACAATGCATGGAGCAGACTGAAGCTTGGCTGTGACATGACATGGAGCAGGCTCAGGTGTGGTTGTGACATGGCATGGACCAGGCTCAGGCGTGGCTGTGACATGGCATGGAGCAGGCTCAGGCGTGGCTGTGACATGGCATGGAGTAGGCTCAGGTGTAGCTGTGACATGGCATGGAGCAGGCTCAGGCGTGGCTGTGACATGGCATGGAGCAGGCTCAGGCGTGGCTGTGACATGGCATGGAGCATGCTGAGGCGTTGCTGTGACATGGCATGGAGCATGCTGAGGCGTTGCTGTGACATGCCATGGAGCAGACTCAGGATCCGGGGCAAAAGATGGCACTAGCTCAGCAACCATGACAAGGAACTCTGGCTTGGCGGCCGTGACGTGGAACTCTGGCTTGGCGGCCGTGACGTGGAACTCTGGCTTGGCAGCCGTGACGTGGAACTCTGGCTTGGTGGCCGTGACGTGGAACTCTGGCTTGGCGGCCCTGATGTGGAACTCTGGCTTGGCGGCCACCTCCCCCACTGTGAACGATGTACCACAAATTATTAGGACAAGGTCGATATACTGAGCCAGATTGAGGGGACTGCGACCGCCAGGCGTCAAGGAGGAAACCAGCTCACTCAATCCCACCTGGAAAATGTCCTTGAGGACGACTTCATTAAAGTCCACCCGGCAGGCTGGAGCGCAGAAGTCCTCCATATTTTTTTCCAGGGATCGCGTCCCCTGGTGAAGACGCAGGATTTGAACTGCTTCAGAGTTCATCTTGCAATGGTCAGGTATTCTGTAACGTGTACGCTTAGCAATGACAGGCAGACGAAGACGATGAAGTTAGAACCCAGGTGCAGTTTATTTACATAAGTGAAGTCCAACAACTGTAAATCCAAGTGTGAAACAAAACATAAACTTGACTTGACCAATCCAACAATTTTATACTTACAATACCTGACAATCGACAATGGCAAACAAGAGGGTAAAATACTTGGACAAGGGAGAACACATGACAATGAAAACCAATGATCACACAGAACTCTAAACAAGACAATGAGACTGCTAACAACCTAATGAAACAATGAACCAATGAGGGCAAGACACAAGAACAAGGGAAACACATGACAAGATCACATGACAAGGAAACAGGAACTAACATGGCATGGAACAAAAACACATACAAACCTGACAGGTGAGTATGAAATGAAATGGACAGAGAATAACGTAAAACCAGCTGAGATCAAATTATTGGTGATCATTATTGTGTTTTTCTATGGTTTTTTATGTCAATTTAAAAAAATAAATGGTGGAATTATGCTGTTTGTTGAGAAACTGCAGACAGCTAAATGTATAAAATACTTAAATTATGACAATATTAAATATCACTGTTTAATTAAAGGTTGAAGTACTTCACATTCTATCTTCTAATGTCTGTTTGATTTAGTTTATTTCCTAATGTTAACTAATGCATTAACTAACAAATATGTACTAACGTAGTTAAGGTGACCTTTATTAATGCATGAATTCATATGACTCATGTTGTAGTTAATGTTAGCTCTTCATTAGTTCCTGTTTAGTCCATTCCTTAACCCATCATTAATTCATGCAGAAGTAACTATTAATTCAGGTATTAATGTATGATTATTTATGTACTGTTATTATAAAGTGTTACCGGCTTTGCCCTTTTTCTGCGATTTGATATTTTGAAAATGATAGGGGAAAAACAAGAGATGGCAGAAATGAGCTGATATTAGATTATTCAACTTCACCTCCCACAAAAATCAGATCTATTGCACAGTCAAGCAGTCGTGAGAGGTTTTGTGTGTTCATTTGTGATTTGTGTAAAGGAATAACGCTTCTCAGCCACCAGTGATGTTGTTTTCAAAGGCCAATTTTCAGCTCACCATTAGTGGCTTTCTGAGTGTCCAGTGTAGAGCTGAATCGGCTGCTTTACTGTGCCTTCATTAAGCTTATTGTGTCAGCAGGAAGAGGGGGAAAAAGCAGCTATTTTAAGGGATTTATGCACTCTGAGCTTCCATGGGCAGGCAGTGAAACTCCAGGCCAACAATGCCTCCTTTCACAGCACTACAAAGGACATGTAATTACCTTGATATGGTGGCAAAGGGAAAGGGCAAACTCTCAATATGCAGTAAATGCACTCATGCTGAGACCAGGCAGGGCTAATTTGCTACTGATCTGAAGGAGTTTTTCCTCATTTCCACCACCTTCCCCAATTTCTCTCTCTCTTTCTCACTCTGGCTAAAAAATAGCATGAAGGAACTGTCACCCTGTTCCAGACTACATGTGGTTAGCCCCCTCAATTCTGAAGGATCTTCAACCAGCATATTTAATATCGAACCATGTATGGAAATAGTTTTAGAGACGTACTCGCCCTAACCTCTTGCTTAGCCTTAGGTATTCACATTGTGGGGTCATTTGCATGAATATTTTTTTAATATCATATTTATAAAAGCACCCATTGGTTAATAAGACAGAAACTCCAACAGAAGTTTAAGAATGCTAATTAATTATTTTTTTCATTAGTCCCCATTTCAGATTAAAAAGACTCTGAAGACAGAAGCAGAGAACAGGATGTTTAGGAGAGTATGAGCAAACCACCACTCAACTTGCAATAGAGAAAGATATGCAATTACATTTTGCTTTGATAAGGCCAAGTGGTTTTATTATTCCGCAGGCTTTTCTCTTTGTTTTACTCAATTTCAAAGTAATACAGACAATGACGCAATGAATGCAACCACTGTAGTTTTGATATTGTATATTTTAACCCAAAACCAATTTGGACTTAAATGAAACTGATTGCATTGTGCTTGTTGAGATAAAGGCAGATCCTCAGAGGTGCAGCTTGTTGGATCAGATTCCTGTGCTGAGAGGAAAATAAAAAGGGGAATATGTTTTTGCTGGTATCAAAAGTTCTTTTTTTAACAACCACAATCACGCCACCTTAAGGAAAAGTTAATTGAAAAATGGAAATTCTGTCACTAGCCCTCATGTTGCTACAGACATGTATGACCTCAGTCATCATCTTTTTCTGATGGACCTAAAATTTGTTAAAATAGAGTTTGAATATTTTTCCATCTTTAACATGTGTTGTACACTGGAGCCATTTTGTTTTTTTTACTCAGCTGAAGCTACCTCTATAACCTAAACTAAAATGCCAAAATTGACCCCACAATTCTAACAGAAATGATCATAATGGATATGATGCAGCTGACATGTTGAAGCTGTGACCGCAGAGACTTAAACATTGTTTGTTTAAAGGAATACTCCAGGTTCAATGCAATTTAACCTCAATTGACAGCATTTGTGGCATAATAATGATTACCACAAAAATTTATTTTAACTTTAACTTTAAAAAAAGCAAAAATCAGGGTTACAGTGAGGCACTTACAATAGAAGTGAATGGGGGCCAATTTTTGCACATTAAATTACTCACTTTCTCAAAAGTATAGCCACAAGACACAAACAATATGCATGTAAACATGATTTTAGTGTGATAAAAAGTTGTGTGTAAAGTTATAGCCAATTTTACAACTTCGTTGCCATGGCAATGTAATGTCAACAAATCCTAAAATGACTGTAAAATTACAATTTAAACAACTTTATAGCTCAAATAATACACCAGTTTTAACAGAAGAATTCTGTTAAGAAAGTGCTGTTATAAAATTATAAGCTACACATTTCTGCCTTTAAACCCTCAAAAAATTGGCCACATTCACTTCCATTGTAAGTGCCTCAATGTAACCTCAATTTTTGTTTTGTTTTTTAAGAAAAGGAAGGACGAGTCAAAATAAATTTTTGTGGTAATCAATATTATGTCCAAATGCTGTCGACTGAGCTTAACTTGTACTGAACCTGGAATATTCCTTTAAAAAAAAAAAAAAAGAAAAAACTTACCAGACCACGTGTCCTTCTGTTGCATCCACCATGAGCAGGAAGTGGGAAAGGGGTACTCAGAGTTTTAGCTGACCATGACATTGTCTGATTTATTCAAGATTAATAACTGAATTAACAAATGACTTTGCATCAGCTCTGTCAGGTTTTTTAATATATATTAAAAAACTTTACGGAAGAAATGGCAGGACTACAATCCAGCCGTTTCTTGTAGTTCTTGAGCAGTGTTGTCTGTGGTAGAGAATAACTCCCTTTTGTGTGGACCTTGTGCTTTGTAACTTTGCAGACCTTTTACATGCACAAAGAGATATGTTACACACTAAAGGAAAGGTAAAATCCCAAAAAGCATAATAGGACCTCTTTAAAATATTAAAATATATATATATTTAAAAAATATTTAAATTATTTAAAAATATAAGTAATAAATGTGTATACACATTTAATTTAGATTGAACTTTTCCAGCATTTTTATTATTATGAATTTTTAATTTTTTTTACATAAGGATGACTTTTGTATGTTAGACTTGTTTTGTCCCTTATCTCAGGAATTAGTGGACACTTTTCATTTTTGGGTGAATTATTGTTTAAATGACTAAATACTCTAATGGCTCCACTCATTTCTTCAGCTTTTCCTGTATAGTCACAATAAAGAGGCAGATATCTACAAAGTGATCGGGTTGGAGTGTAACTCAAAAATGGATCATGTAAAGTAATTCAAATCAACAGGACATGAATTATGAAAGGATGTACAGTGCAGGATGGGATTTTCCTTTTTTCCTTCAGACTTATTAGTAAGGACGAGACTGTCAGCACAATGAGGCTAAAGCTGGGACATCAGAGAGAACAATGAGAAACCTGAGATTCCTTAGTGGGTGAGAGAATGAGAGCAATGTGGAGGGGGAGGAGGAGGAGGAAAGAGTGAATAAGAGGAAAAAAAAACTGCATTCTTGTAACTCAAGAACTGCAAGAATGTGTGCTGCAGGTATTTATGGAAACGAGATGTCAGATAGTTGCTCTGGAAACGATGACAACAAAAGAGAAAAGCAGAGAGTAGTGGAGGATGGAAAAAAAAAGCAAAACAATCACAGCGCTCAAGGTGTGATGGCACCAGCTCTGCGTACCACATCACCATGGCAACAAGCAGCTGGCAAGTAATGGCATTGTTAACATTCATTCAGAGAGGCAGCACATGTCCATCAATCTTTAGCGCATAAAGAGGCAACAGCACGTCTGCTAATAGTGTGAAGCCTGCAATGCTCTCCATTGTTCTGCTATAATTACTCCAAAAAGGACAGGATGAGGATGTTGCTCTTTTCTTCACGAAGGTGTCGCAATATAAACACAGATTCAGAGACTTCACTTCATTTCAAGGTACAAGAGAAAAGCAAACCTGACAACAAACACACAGACCCTGTACAACCTCTGAAACAGACACTAAAGGCGGGCGTTCCAGATTATCACTTTGTTGTGATAATCTTTTCTAAACATAGCCTTGGGCGTGTAGATAAACTCCAAACACAACATTCAAGGTGAGCTCTCTCTCTTCCATCGCTTCTTCCTTGGAATGTCATTTTTTCCCGTTCTGTCCATTTGCTGCCACACTCTGTCAGCGGTGGCAGGATGTCGGGCAGAGGAGAACTGGGAGGAGGTGGAGAGAAAAAAAAACAAGATGGCACAGTGGCGTGAAGGTTATGACTTTGAACGTGCACTAGCTTTGGACCTGAGCACACATGCCAATGTGCCAAGACACAAACAAATACACACAGTGCTCAGAGTGATCCTCTCTGCTTTTGCGAAGTCAAACATCTACATTGCATTAATAACAGTAGGTACGCAGCAACTGGTGAAGGTCAACACCTGGTAAGGTGGGAGGGAATAACCAGCAATTGGCTGAGCCAAAGAAAAGAAACATACTCTAGTTTTTTGATTGTATCTATATGACATCATTGGCAGAAATGGATAACTTATATGCAATATAACATAATTTGAATGTCATAATATGTGATTTCTTTTGGTTTAATCAGGGCTCAACAATAATGATTTTTTTTCAGCTGGTCCATTCAGGCCAGTTGTTCAGTAGTTTACCTACCAATATTTTCACTGGCCCCACCAAAAAAATGTATACATTTAATTTTATGCAGCATATTTATGTCAAAAAGAAATGTTTATATGAAATGCACTAATTGGTTTGTTTTTACTTAACACCATGCCAGCTTCAATGGTTATTTTAATGGCAAAGTCTGGCTTAAAATATAGAATAGGTAAAGACAACTACAAAACTATAAAAGTGTTTAAGATCCATTTTTAATTAACACACTAAAACTACACTTTTCAAGGGTTGACATTCATTAACCATTAAGAAAAAAATAAATTTCAACAATTTATTCGATTTTGAATGTAGCTGGAAATAATCTAGCTCTATTGTAACTCTATAACAGATATAAATTCATAAATGTTAACTAGCTAAAAAACTGTAACCTTGGTGACATTTCAATAAGCAGAATTCTCAAAAACAATGTGCAACACATCACAAAAAAACAAATTTATTTTGCAACAAATATAAGGTGTTTTTCACCATCGGGCCAAAGGGGAAAGGTTCCAGTAGCATTTCCATTTGAGTGCCTTTCGGTATATTATAGTGCGATTCCAAACCAAATTTCTCAGCGTGGTTAGCTAACCATGCTCACAGGGCTCCCACACTTTCTGACCAATGATTTATAAAAATCATTTTTATTCAGACCAATTTGCAAGTGAATCATATAGACAGATTTGTGAACCATTTTGACTAATTCATTGAAAAGAACTGACTCTAGAAAAACTAGAAAAATTTGCAATATAATCACTACAGAAATTTCCATGACTTTTCCTTCATGACTTCAGATTTTATTACTGTCCATGAGTTTTCAAAGCATGGAAAAGACAACTTTAAAATTCCCTGATATTTCAAGGTTTGCCATGACCGGAGGAACCCTGTACTCAGGACAGAGATTTTTTTTTCTTTTTCTGGTAGAACAGCTTAAGAACGATTGGTCACAACTGGTCACTTGCTCAGTCAGTCCTTTCTAATCCTGATTTTGTAGCACCCCAACGGAAAAAGAAACCGTAACTGTGCCAGCGAGCCCAGATCATTTGGCCCGATGGTGGAAAAGCACCTATATTTTAACAAAGCAACTCTAATCCGACAGGTCAAGTCACAATTCCGTCAACTGGCCTAAAACTCTCTCACAATGGCCCCAGACCATCCTTATCGTTGTTCCCTGCATAAGCCCTTTAGTGCTTACTTTTATTCTGACACAACTGTGACATTTAATTAAAAAAACAATGCCCTTGCAATGCCTCCTGCACTCATAAGTCACTCTTCTAATGCGGCGCTGGCATGTCACATTGACTCATTAAGGGTTTGGAGGTAATCAACTCCCAGTATGCCAGCTGAGCTTAAGGTCAGATGGACACCGTGTCTCGGTTGTAAGTGATCAGGGTCTGTGTGGCGCGAGAGGGCATTTGTATGTTAACTGGCCTTGCAGGACAACCATGCTGCTCTCAGCAGTAGCTGCATCATGCAGCAGTCGCCCAACTGCAGAGGATGAGTCACTGCAAACAAAGCACTAAATCTCTCCAAAAAACAAACAACACATACAAGTACACGTACAGGCACAAGAAGACGTGTATCACATCTCCAATGTGCAACCGAGCTCTTGAGCCCTTAAACAAAGGATGAAAGAAATGAATTGCTCTCTGTCTTACTACTACGTACGTCATGCACATCACCTCTTCGAAGAGTAGAAACAGAGTAGAGAGACTCAGCTGAGGCCTCATAATAAGTGTCACTATAACTGCAAATGCAGGGACACAAGCTGAAACCTCTAGATGCATCATGGTACAAAAGTAATGCAGAGATCTTAGTGGGAGATTGTCGAATGTCATATTGGCTTTGGGATCTGGCAATAGCTTTGGGTCTAGTAATAACTGTTTGAAATGGGTGTGAATGTGCAGCACACACAGGCTTGGAATCACACCTGTTTACAAGCCCAGAGCACTTCTGAGCAAGACGGTGAGGATGATGTTGTGGAGAGATGTGGCGAATCCACAGGGCCTGAAAAGGAGTGGGAAAAGTGTGGTTGGGACTGGGAAACTCCACTGGGAGCAAGGCGCACAGGAACTGTTCTCGAACTAATGAGCAGACGGCTTTAAATACAGTGAGCATCCAAACTCTCCAGCCCTATGTTACTCTCACATGGGACTGTATCAAACACTTCCACTCACACTGGAGGGGTTTGGGTAACAAACCTCTGTTTCTGTTGAGCTTGTTGCTGTGGTTGGGGTTGGAGACTTGCTCTAAACCCTGGCAACAACAAAAGAAACACCAACTCAAATCTGACTCAACACATTCATGAAATATTTACATTCATCTTAAACTAATCTGTTCTGGAAAAAGAAAGCAAGAAGAAGGACTGAGGATGGAGAAGAGAGTGAGGGCAGATCATAAAACACAAAACTCTGTGAATGATGAAGGACTACGGACAACATGATTACACAGGAACTCCACATTTTGCTTCCGAATGTTCCAGTACACTGACATTAATCCCATTCTGCCAAGTGACTCACAAGTGTCCTACCCCATCAGACATCTTTGCATCAATTCAAATATGTTTACCTTTTTCTGGGATGCGACTGATGAAGCGTTGCTTGAGCAGCCTCAGAGACACAGTTCTGCTCCCATGGAAACCAGGAAGTAACCGCATTCACATTGAATTTGAGCGTGATTCAGAGTTTGCTTTTCTAAGGTAACATTTTTGCTTCAGATTGAGCCAGTCTGAACTCTTACCTGAAAGCCTCCAGAACTGTTCTCTCCGGCAGACGAGGAGCCACTCGCTTGAAGGCACATTTAAAGTCCTCCAGCTTCAAGAAGCCATGACCTAGAGAGAGCACAAACCCAGAGCAAAAGTTAACAAGACTAACACTCTCATCTAAACCATCCAAAAGTTTTTCACAGTGGGGCTGCGGTGTTCCAATAGGACCACACCTGCAGAGATCAGGCAGAGAGCAAGAGACAAAGACGACGTCTCTGAGAGCATACCCAAGTGTCTCCAAAGAGTGCTGTCATTATTTTCTCTTATCTTAAGGAATAAAACCAGCTTCCATTCCATTCACTAAAAGGCTTTTGGCTGAGATAGTGAGAGTGAGGAGAAGGACCAGATGAGATCTCTGGGTGTTTCCAGAAGCCTCTTCCTGTGAACTCAGATGAACAGCTTGTTGTGCCTTCTTCTCAGTGGCTGGCACGCAGGACTTTGATTTGCAGGAAATGGCTCCCCAGAGGAAGTTTAGAGCGCTAACATCCAAAGTCAGAGCTGAAAGTGGAATCTGTTTAGCGTGTCTGCTGAATTGATGAGAGGCACAGCAGCGCACTGAGTGGGGGATTAGAGGGGGGTGCTGGGGAGCACTGTGACATTCATGTCAACACACCAGACCCTGCAACGCCAGCCCACCAACCGTAACAAAACACTGCCCTCCACAGCCACGACGACAGGGACAAGAGTTGGACAGCTGTGGAAATCACACAGTCTGTGCAGAACTAGACAAAAATACATGTCTGCAAAAGTTGGCATGATTTACACTGCATCTTGGCAAAAAAAAACAAAAAAAACAAATTCAATGTTGGGGCCGTGGCACAGCGTGTAATGCACATGCTCATAAAGATGCAGGTTCGAATCCATGATGCAAGCAAAATTTGGCTTGCATTATGCCACAACCTTATTTCAACCTTTTGAACAATTTCCTATTTTTCTTTACTTTCCTCTGTATTAAAGGAATGTTCCAGGTTTAATACAAGTTATGGTCAAATAACAGCATTTGTGGAATAATGTTGATTACCACAAAAATAATTCTCACTCGTACCTCCTTTATTTTAAAAATGCAAAAATTCTGGTTAAAGCAAGGCACTTACAATGGAACTGAATTGTCCATAAACGGCAGTCCATAAACGCTAAAATACATAGTTTAAAAGTATAGCTATAACACGTAATCATTATACATGTTCACTTGATTACAACGTTTTTGTCATGACATATCCCAGCACTAGATATAACTTAAAGAAAAGGTTAGGAAGTGATTTTATCACACTAAAAGCATAATAACATGTATAATGTTTACGTCTTTTGGTTATACTTTTGAAACGTGTAATTTAATGTTTATGGAGAGGCTTCATTCAGTTCCATTGTACTGTAAGTGCCTGCCATTTTTGCTTTAAAAAAAACTAAACAAAAAAACATTATTAAATATTTTTTGGGTGGTACTCAACATTATGCAGCAAATGATGTTGGTTGAGCTTAACTTGTATTGAACAAGAAACATTCCTTTAAAGGCATTTTATATATATAAACGATTTAAAGAAAGAAACATTATGAAAAAGCACTTCTGGGTCAAAGTTTGAGCATCAGTTGACAAGGAGCATGGTTCACTTTCACACCAGATGAGAACAGTTGCGTTTCAAGAGCAACATGCACAGAGCATGCTCTGTTATTGGGCAAGCTGCCACTTCAGCTCAGAATGGGAGTGACGCACTTCAGCGCGCTTTAGTTTCCAGTGTGTCCCCACTGAAGATGAGGATGGGGTTGATGGTGCAGATGAAACAGTCAAACATCTCATCCTGTGCTGACTGTTCAGCCACAGACAGGAGAGGACTTGCCTAAATTGGCAAGCTGACAGGAAATCAGGCAGAGAAAGTAAGGTCAGAGGGCTTAATCTTAGCTGGCAGAGGAACAAACACAATCAGTCTGGGAACTGTTGGAATTATTAAGACATTTTGCTAGCATATAGGCTACATTGGAGAACACCTGTCTGACAGTTGCGCTTCCAAGTTTCCATATGCATATATTCATTCAAAGCTGTTTAAAGTCAACATAAAATGGCATTCGCAACCCATTTTACTTCCATAATGTGATGGATTTCAGAGTGAAATATATGACACTGTAAGGGGTTCGGTGGAAAGGAGGAGGCGAGAACCAGCTTGAGAACTTATATAATAATTTAATGAACAACTTAAACAAAAACACACAACCATAAACACACACAGGGCAGCTGCCTGTAATTCTCTCTCTCGAACTGTCGTCCCCAGCCGCCTTTATCCCTCGCGCGCCCCATCAGGCTGATTGGGGACCGGGCGTGTCATTCCAGCCTGGCCCTGCCCTCCTCGGCTCTACAAACACATATGGAAGGTGCTTGGAGAAGGGTTGTGAAATAAGAAGGCTTGGCAACATCGACTGAAAAGTAAAGTCATTTCAGAGGCGGAGCAAGTTCTTACATTTTAATGAAAGATTATGATGATTTTTTATTTTTTTATTTTATAACATGCACTTACCATTCACGATTAAAGCAGGGATATGTTTTAAGAAAGTAAACAGTGTCAATTTTGATTTCATGTTGACTTTAAAGAGAAGCCTTTGTAAAACCATCTAAAACATACATATATTTCATAGCTGTATGTATCATTTGTCAGCACTGACGTATACTGTTAAGACCACAACCAAGCTGCAAGTCAGAATTGGACTTTCAATCTCTGTTCTAAAATTAGCTAATTTTCAGGTTGCTCTGAATTCAAACAAGGGTTGAGTGAACTCGCTCAGAGCAATTTGGTTCTCGAGATGAATTTGATGGTTCATTAACATTCTCAATTCTAATTAAAAGTCAACTGTATTTTTTTTAAAAGGCTGGTACTTTTTGCTGGAGTCGATTTTAAGTCCTGGGATGTAAAGCTCCAAAGCCTGATCGGAGGCTTACAGGAAGTCTGAGATATTTAAAAGCCAATGAGATATGAGGGAGATAAACAAGAAAGTGAACGAAAGAAAGCTTAAGGCAATACTGAGTCCATTCAACATCTGTTGAAGGGGCGGCCTTCATGGATTCTGCACAAACACACCAGTTTTCGTCTTTTATGGTGGGTCAGCAGGGTTAATGAAATAAGATCCCTTGACCATTCTAAGTAGATTCAATCAAGGTCAGGTGATATCCCCCTCCTCTAATCACTCCTAACTTACTCACTGAAATTATTTCTGTAACAAAATTAATTAGTTAATTATACATTTGCCTCTTTTTGGAATATCTTGCAAACAGTTCCAGAGGGCAGAACAATGAGACCGTGAGACCCATTTTACTATGCGTTCTCTACAGCCTCAAATGTTAGTCCAGGCACTATTCATTTCAGAAAATACAATAATACGAAAATCAGGGACTAAAAAACGAAATATTTTTCATTTCGGTTCGTTCTGAGCAAAAACGGTATTTTTTCGTTCCGGTTCAGAAGTTCTGCAGCCTCCTTTCCAAAAGGTTACCGGTTAGAACAAAATAAAAGAAAGGTTAATAACGTTCTTTTAAAAATGGCAGTACTCTGCGCTAAGGGGTGGGTGAAATACCAATTGCAGTGTTGCTAGATCTCGCAAGAGAAACAAGCAACATGGTCAAACAAGCCCAAAATAAGCCACTTGTCTCACCAAAATAAGCAAAAATAAGCAATTTTTTTCCCCTGTGTTGTGGATTTGTCGGCATAGAAATCATAATCAGCAGTTAATTAACATCAAGTATAATTTTATTTACAGATCTGCTTCTGAGTCAAAACCCTGCAACAATAATTCAGTGAAGACTTGGAAACAACTGAGAAATGTACATTTTACATCTAATAATGTTTTCCTTTTATCTGAAATAGTCGTGCATGTACAGTATATGTAGTAATTATACATAGTTGTTAAAAAGGTCTTAATTCAGAGAATATGACATCCAATTCGGACAATTAGGCAACGAAATTTGCGATGCAGCAGTTTCCTTCAGGATCAAAGCACATGTTTCATTTTTTCGGGCAACATGAAGTGGTGTAGTTCCAAAAATTTACTGTGATAAACCCTTTGTCCTTTAGTTACATGAAAAAATTACCAGAACAAAATTAACCGGTTATAACCGGTTACCAACATTTAAAAATAAAGTTTTCACTCCGGAACATTTGAAAATCACTTTGTTCCGGTTTTCGGTTACGTTCTGCTAAAAATGTAGTTTGTTTTCGGTTTCATTCCTTGAACCGTTTTTAGTCCCTGGTTTGAATACTTTCTTCTATCACAGCTTAATACGTAGAGACAACTAGAAGTCATTTAGGGGTTTATTTTCTTTAAAACTGTAAACACTGTGTCTCTTTGGCACTATGAAAATTCCTCTGTTTGTTTTGAGCAACCCGTTTGGACCCCGCCCACCAACATTACTCAACTGGGACTATCTCTTTGTGTGACCAATGGCAGGAACGGGGTAAATTCAGAAGGTTGTTTTGAAAACAAAGTAAATTTTTGCAATTCCATTCCTTAGTGCTAGTGTCGCAGAAATGACATACTTCAGCTTTAAAGGTGCACTCAGTAACTTTTTGTTCGTGTCATCTTGGACGCAGCGTCATTCAAAATCAACAGTTTTCAGTTGCAGATTTCATTGTAGAAATTCACTATGCACAGTGAGCCCGGATTAATTTAATTCAAGAGTGAAAATATCCAATAACAAGATGGTTACTGAGATTAAGCAAGTAGTATTCAGCCGGTCATGTGATTCTAAAATAAATAAAACAGCTTTTATAAGGTTACTGATATGATTAGAGTCCTCATCTCATGTGGGTGGTCATGATTTTATACTAATTAATTTCTTTAGGAGTAAAACTTTTTTTAATGGGGAAAAAATTACTGAGTGCACCTTTAAGGCAGAAAAATTCTTCAAAAACAATGGCTAAAAAGATGAGGAACCATTTGTATATTTTCCAGCAAATTGTTAAAGCACTAACTGTTTAAGAATCATTTCTCAGTTCGAGATATGCACATACACAACCCCATTGCATGGCTAGAGAAGAAAGCTCAAAGAATACTGAAAGATGTTTTTGCCAATAAAATCTGGCTGAAATCTACCTGGCTAAAATGGTAACAGGAAAGGATGAATGGGAAATCAGTGACAATTACAAAAGAACTGGGTAAATGGCGACCTCTACTGAGAAAATTTGAAATCACACACTAATCATCCACTGATACAGTTCTGTTGAAGTAATAGTTCGCACAGAAATTAAAATAATTTACTTACTCTCATGTTTGCTCCAAACCTGTATGACTTTCTTTCTTCCATGTTACACAAAAGAAGATGTTAGGCTGAATGAAAGCCTCAGTCACTGACTGAAGAAAGTCTTATGGGTTTGGAACAACATGTGTAAGTAAATGATGCCAAAATGTTCATTTTTTGGTAAACTAGACACTGTTCTTAAAGGACTATTCCGGGTTCAATACAAGTTAAGCCCAATCAACAGCACTTGTGGCATAATATTGATTACCACAAAAATAAATTTTGACTTGCCCCTCCTTTTCTTAAAAGGTGACAGTGAGGCACTTACAATGGAACTGAATGGGGGCCAACGTTAAAATACTAACTTTTTCAAAATTATAGCCACAAGACATAAACAATACACATGTTAACATGATTTTAGTGTGATAAAATCACTTACTAACCTTTTCTGCAAAAAGTTATAGCCAATTTTACAACTTTGTTGCCATGGCTGTGGTTTGTTGGTAATGCCAACAAACCCTAAAACCCCAAAATTACTGTAAAATTATGTTTTAAACAACTTTACAGCTCAAATAATACATGAGTTTAAACAGAAGAATTGTAAATGCTTTTATAAAATTGTAAGTGCTTTTATAAAATTATAAGCTTCACATTTCTGCCTTTAAACCCCCATTCACTTCCATTGTAAGTATCTCACTGTAACCTCGATATTTGCTTTTTTAAAAGAAAAAGAGCTACGATTCGAATTTATTTTTTTTCCATAATCAATATTATGCCACAAATGCTGTCGATTGAGCTTAACTTGTATTGAAACCGGAATATTCCTTTAATATGGTTTATTGATTACTACCACCGTTATTACAACAATATTCACAATCAAATTTAATAGATAGCACATATACTGAGTGCTGAGCAGGCGTTTAATCTGAATATAAATAATTCATATTAAATCATATCTAAAGTGTGACATTTAATCTTACCAACCTGTCCTAGTAATTGCCACTTGCATGGTACTGTACATATGCTGTTCTGTTAGTTGCTTTGGTGTTGGCTAAGAAAATACATTTACCTGAGGATACAAGGTGTCACAAAAGACAAGGTCGAAACAGATTTGCTCATACAGAACTGTGCACACAATGTGTTTTAAAAACTGCCCGGTTCTGTCTAGATCCTCTATTCAGTAGCTACTCCACTCAATAAAAGTAATGAGGTCTGTAATCAGACTGATTTTGTATCAACATTAAAGCTACGTAAAATGCACTGAAGCCTAAGTGTTAAACATGCAGAGCACAGTGAGGCAGAGAGGAGGAACATACAGTGTACATCAAACGCACTGAAGATCTGCCTCGTCTTCTCATATGGATCTTCTGCTGACATCTTCCTCACCATGAGAGACATAAACTGCTCCAGTGGGACTCCTTTCAGAGAGAGAGAGAGAGCGAGAGAGAGAGAGAGAGAGAGAATGCTGGGTTTATTACAAAGCTCTCCTCTGAAGTGCATGCTCTTCCTTTACATGGCACTCATCAGAAAGCACTGTGTTTAAAGGAATAATATCTTTCCCTCTTGCCTGCAGGGTAGTCATTTTTTGAGTGCTGTTATTGAGATAAAAAAAAAGGTAGGCTGGGGAGTTCTGGACAGCATTCTTGTGGAAATACCAAACATACAGAGGGAGTTTGGCGAGGGGAACTGGGTGGGCCATGTTGACAGAGATGGGGAAACTGGAGGATAAATGTATTTTGGGGAAGGAGCAAATTAATTAAATGATCCAGGGACAGACGTAACGGCTCCACTGCACTTTGAGCCGTGCCAAAACATACACTGTAAAACATTCATTGAGAACCTCACGCCTAATGTTAAAAAAACAAAAATGAGGAAATTAGATTTGTACATTTTCTGAAAAAAATGTAAGTGCTGCTTGCCCATGCAAAACTTATAGGTGGTTGAAGGTGTTGCTATATGGTTGGTAAGCGGTTTTTAGCATGTTGCTGTGTGGTTGTTGGGGTGTTGAGGTCTTCTGCATGTCACAGAAGGCAACATCCACAATGTGTGTGATCCATCGGTTTCCTTCAGTTTCAAAGCACATGCTTAAAGAGAAAATGCCTAATTTTTTTTCCGGGCAACATGAAGTGATATAATTCTGAAAATGTACTGTGATTAACCCATTGGCCTTTTTTAAACCAGCATTTAAAAATAAAGTTTTCACTGCAGATAAATTAAAAGGGACTTTGATCCTGTATTCGGTTACATTTTGCAAAAAAAAAAAAAAAAAAAAAACAAAAAAAATCCCTTGAACCGCTTTTAATCCCTGCTAATAATAATGACAAAACAGGACCATATTCTCCTAATGTGTGCTGCCAAACTTTGAGAGAATTAGGACAACCTTTCTCTACAGAGATTTTATAAACGGCACATAAGAGATGGCTGCTTCAATTATGATTCGGTAGACATGGACATCTATTAAATGCTTATTTAAATGAAATTATAATCTATTTTTATAGACGCACAGGGCATCTATCTTATCTTATTACCACCAACGCAAGAACTCTCCCTGTCTCTCTCTCTTCATTGCACACCAAACAAACAGGCTTGTGTATATGCCAGTTAGAATATCTGCCATTAAATAAAGCAGGGGGTTTGGGCTATACTGTCCTCTCCCCGTTCCCATCCAGCCTTTAAACGATGGCAGAATTGAGGAAGCCAAATCAGGCCTCACTGCCATCCACTGAGATACAGAGCCCATCAATCAAAAGAAGTGTAATGTCCTTCCATCTCCTCTCTGTTTTTTGTGTTTTTCCCCATTCTTCAATTGGTTTTCTACACACCACCATTCACAATCTTAATTTCTCTTTTTCCTTCTCATCCTCTGCATGTCTCATTCGGCAGAACGGGCCACCGCCTGACTTAACACTCTGGAACACACATGCACACACACACACACAAACATGCAACATTGTCCATGCCTAAAGCTCCTATTTAAAATCATGGACATCTCTGCTGTGCATTCTCCCTTATCACTCAGGACTGTCCCTGAGCTATTCACTGTAAAAAAAATTAAAAGTTGAGTAAACTTAAAAAAGGCAACCATCTGCAAAGCATTTCTGAGTTTACTCAACTTCAGGCAAATTAGTTTTACCAACTTAACATATATAAACTTGAATTTTTAAGTATTGCTGTCCATAATTTTCAGTATTTCTGAATATAATATACAATCTTTTTAAGCAGATCTATATTTTGATAAAAGATCATGTATCAGCCCCACCAAGAGGCCAAATAGTTGGTCTAACTTAAATGGTGGAGTAGGTTACAAGTACTTCAAACTTTTAGAAGCTGAATCAACTTTATAAATAAACTTAATCAAAGCAAACACTAATCACCCTGATGGTGACTTTACACAAAACACAACTTTTTACAGCAAAACATAATTAAAAACACATAGAGCAAAAACATCTATTAATTCAAAACAGATTATTTACAAATGATTTATATGTCCTCATAAGTAGGCATGCTTTGACCAGACACACTTAAATATATTCAAGAGCAGGGGATTGTGGTTAGTGTCTTCAGCCACAATGCTTCTCCAGTGGGTATGCTCAGTAGCAGAAGCAACAATGTTAAGTTCATAGTGCTCAGCCTTACAAGGTTCCCCCAGATTTTGACCCATTAATTTTCAAGACCTTTCCATGACTTTAACAAATGGATAACATCATTAAAGTTAGGAGTCCAAATCAAAGATTTAAATTCCCACATACTGTATTTTCTGATCTTCCATGGTAGAGCCTGGCTTTATAGACTTACAACAGTAAAAATGTAAACTTCCATTTCACAGAGGTACACAAAGTTTCAAATAGAGGGGTGTTGGAGGGTCAGTGATCAAACTGAGCATGCTCAAAAGCCTGTATGTTCTACCTTCACCAGCATTACCACTAAACTTGATATTTTATGTGCTCACTGTTTAAAAATGTAAGTTGCTCTGACTTAAATGCCATAAAAGTTGACTTGATTGTTTTAAGTAAACTCACTTTTTTCGACATTAAATAGTTCAATCAACTTTTTAAATTGAGCTTATCTTACTAAATTGAAGTTGGATTTTTTTACAGTGTTCCAGCCAAGGTTGGAAGCCAGCACAAACATTTTATTATGGATGACGAATACATGTTGCATAAATGGCTTGAATAAAAATGAGATTCAGCTTTTTTTAATTCTTCTTCACCAGATCATTTGGAGATACATAAGTAAAGCTTAAGATCTGATCAGATCTGCCCCGTTCTGGCTCGTCAAGCATTTGTTTGGGGTTTGCTGGGTTGCTTTTTCAAATCAAGGGCCATCATAATCAAATATTTGTCACATAAATCCTGGGAAGAGTGTATGTTTACATTTGCATGAATCACACTGCAGTTCAGTATATGGGGATTTGGCAATGGATTTGACATTTTCCTGTAGATGTTGATCTTCTGTGCAAACTGTAAAGATGTAAATAGCATTTGGCATGTGTCACAATGAAATGTCTTAGAATTCAGTGCTTACAGTAATTACATCATAAATATAACAGTAACCACAACATGGTGTAGTTACCTTTGCTTTCAAGAAGGTTTGTGTTACTCAACACTAAATATTAAATTGGGATGCACAGATACCACTTTTTCTCTTCCGATCCGAGTATGATACCTGAAATCTCTGTATTGGCTGATACTGATTGTGATCCGATACCAGTGTTGTTGTTTTTTTCATAATCAGTTTATAATATCTATACCTCACTCTGTGATACTAATTGGAGTACTCTTTTATATGTAAATAAACACAAACCTCTAACTAAACATTATTTCAATATAAATGCATAGCCTTTTAAGAAAAACATTCATGTTAACTAGTCTTCTGGATAATGTAATGTAATGTTAACAGAAATTCCAGTGAAAATCTTCAGTAGAAAAGAAGCCAGTTTTCTTTGCACAATTTTTTCAACTTACATCTGGACTTTAAATGATTCAGATCTATTTTTTTGTTCACTTTAGTTGTAAGATACTGTATCAGTCTACTTTTCATTCACACAGTTATTTTTTGGAACCCAGTCTACTTAAATATTGTTATAATTTGTAAACAAATAATAATGATAATAACAATAAATTATCATTATTTATTATTATTATTATTGACTTTTAGAATTTTATTATACAACAGTAATTTATTTCAGTCGTGCACCTTTAATTTTAAAACCCTCTGGCTTTTATTTTGACAGTCGGAATACTCCAAGAAGTCTTGTGTGGTTATGTGGGCTAGTTCACAGTAGTTTAATTTGCTTCTTATTCAAATTCTGGTAACATGCTCCTCCAGTGCCATTCTAAATGCATGTTATAAGCAAACCCACTGATATATTCACCTTATGCGCCAGACAAACTAGTGCGAAACCATCTTGAAAATTTTGTCGCAGAACTTCCATTCTAGCGGTCCTATATAGATATCTATGGTGTTGATGGTGTCGAAGAGGATTTACAGGTTATAGAGCTGTCAAAAGCTATCATGAGTATTTTAAAGTGTTCAGGGTAATTTCCTTTCATGTTTAACTTGCATGTGTAATAATATGAACAGTCACTGTTGGAAATTTCATATCAACTACACATTATAACACAAATTATTAACAAGTTGAAACCTAAAAATTAAGCATAATTGCATGTATAACAATTAAACGCTTGTATTATGAAAAAGTGCAGCGTGTCATAGCTGTTTGAATGTGATCTGCCAGGTCCAATTTACCTCTGCATAGAGGTCTTCACGGGTCCAAAAATTCACGCCCGAACCCAAAGAGACCCGGAAATGTACTACCCAGACCCAAACCGGACCTGTCTATTATTCAAAAGCTTGGACCTGTACCCATGCAGAACCGAGAAATGCCAGACCCGGACCCATCTATTATTTGAAAGCTGGGACCCAGACCCGGCTGGGAGACACAGACCCGATCAACACCAATTTCACAGCTGATTGCTTTTAACAAGTTAATTTACAAGTTGTGAAAACAAAACTGTGTGTCTTACCCAATGTAACATTAGTAGCCTTCTCCCCTGTGCCTGGCAGTGATGCATATAATCCATCCTCCTTGCCAAGAAAGTTGGTAAAATACATCCAGGTTTTCTGTGATTCTTCTCTTGCTGATTGAAACAGCATAGCTAATCCACTCATTATTTCAGCTTCAAAAGTCCACTTGATGTCACGGTGATGGATGACAAACGCGACTTGCTGAGAATCAGCATTTCAGTTTTTTGGTATCCGCATAAGATAACTTCGACCTTTTGCCCTTTTGAACTATAATAACGATTGCTTGTTCATTGCCACGGCTGCTAACTTTAGCATTGCTAATTTGCTATCGTGTGCCTTAACTCCGCTCTGCCTCTGATGTCACTCAGCTCATTGTGGCTCCGCTCCATTTTCACCTTATTTCCCGGCCCGAACTTTCTCATCCTAATTTTACAATGTTGCAAGTTACAACACAAACACACAGCACCATCATCATCAGCACTGTCTGATCACGTCCAGGTCTTCTCGGATCGACTCAGGTATTACACATAATGTTAAACAGACCCAGGACCTGCAGCAATAGAATGGGACCCGACCCGAACCCGGCTGACCGTATAAAATGGGGTTCCGAACCCGTACGGGTCCCGGGTCGGGTCTCGGGTCCTCGGGTTAGGGTGGACCCATGAAGACCTCTACTTCTGCGGGTGTGGTAAAAATGTACATTTAGAGTGACAGAAAAAAACACCTCACTAGCATTTTCACGTAGTAAAGGGGTGCTGTAGACTCACACTATCAACACTTGCTGAAAAATACTTTCTGTACTCCCACATGTAATACATTTTTATCCGCTCTTCTAAGTAGCTTTAATACAAACAGGAAGTTAGATGACAAAATTCGGAAGAGCAGAGTGCGGAAAAGGGGCGGGGCTGAATAAGGTGAATACATAATATATACTTATTATACAAAACCTTTTGCGATTCACAGAGATATCACATGTCTTCAAGTGGCTTTGAATGAAATGCACAAGCCATATGGACTACTTTAATGGTGCCTTAATGGTTCTTTTATATAATTTTTGGAACTTGACAGTAACGAACATGACTAAAACACAGTATAGGATTTGGATTGGGCTCATCGGACCGATACCCGATCCATCTAAAAATGTCAGTAACAGAGCCAATCCAGGTATCGGATCGGTGCATCCCTAATATTAAATATCATTTAGCATGTCAAAGTAAAAGTCATGAACGACAGGTAAAATGATACAGACAAATTCTATTTTACCAAAGATGAATTGCAGTCAGAATTGAATGTTATGAGACAAAAAAACAAACAAAAAAATTGTATATCACGAAATTATTAAAAGACAACACATCTTTGTATTGCATTTTCTTGAATTAAAAAATAAGCATACAGTGCGACTAATGTAGTCAGAGTCATGAACGAGTGACTCTTGAGAGCTGGTTCTTGTAATGAACTGTTCAAAAAGACTCACAAATTAAAAAGTTACTGATTTGAATCAGTCTGACAAATCCTTCACTGAATGAACTCATTGAATCCTTCAGAGTGGTTATCCATCTCACTTACTAAGGCTCCCTGGATGCAACAACAGAATTCAGTAGAAAACACTGCACCTACTATTAAACATCTCTCAATTGTCTGTTGTGGGAGCATTTTGAATTAACAAATTTTCACTTCCTGAAGCTTTCATGCATCTGTGATAAAAATGGAGGCACTGGAAATCACAATTAGTTGGTAGCTAGCTGTGTGACCTTGCCTCCGTTTCTCGCTTAGTTCGCTGGTGAAAAGAAACGAAAGAAAGTGAGATAAATAGAAGGACAGAGGCGACGGGGTCAGTGGGCAACACAAGTGGCAGTAGTATTGTAAATGGTGTGTAGCGCTGGAGCTTTAAGTGGCCTCTTTTCTGTACGATGAGCCAGCCAAAGCATTTCGATACCAAGTCTAGTCAAGCCTCCCACATCACCACCAGCAACCCTCTCCTCCCGACCATCACTAATTTAGTAATCATATGAAATTCAAAAGAGGGGCAATTTAATTCGCCATTTGCTCTGAGCAAGATTTAATGGTGGAATATTTCATCGCACAAAGCATGCCACTTTAACTAGATTATCTTAGGCTTTCCCACAGGGCAGCATACAAAAGCAATTTGCTTGTGGGATAAAACTAGAAACAAATTACTTACTAATCTAGGTCTTCAACCATTTAATGTCTCTCCTCAAAAAGACTGTCCTGCCAAACCCCCAATTTCTCCAGTGTTTCTGTTTGTCAAAAGGGCCTTTAGAAATCCTGTATGCATTTCACGGCAACATTACTTACCGCTGTTTGTCAGGATTTCATTACTGACAATTTGTAAAAAGATTACACAGCATCTAAGTCAAGCTCGTTTTCCTTCCACTTTGCTTGAGTGGTATAAAATTGAGTTTTTCACATAGAACAAAAATCAGAAGCGACACTGAGCATATCATTCTTGTAATGCACATCAGTGTGGGTTGAGCGGCTGCTGAAGGTGAATCCAACAACACTCAAATAAACAGCACTGGAATATGGGGGATGTTTCAAACAATGGACCAACATTATATGGATACTTAACTAACTGTGGGAAGTTAAAGCCCATTATTTAAAAACCATTCCAATATAGATTAAATAAAATAAATGCCTATTAATTAAAAAGCATATTTATTAAAATGTCACCCATTGACTACTTTGGACACATTGCTACTAAACTAAAATGTTATAAAAATAAGTTCATACATAAATTGTTACTTAGATTTTTATTTTATTCCCAAAATGAATATTATGCAATAATAGATATGTTTCATGATTCAAATGTCAACTTAACACAAACTGCGAAACAGCTATTTAATAGCAATTCTCTTACCTGAACTGTCTCTAGAAGAGCCATTTTCCATTAAGATGTTTGTCTCTGACTGCAAGAGAAAATATAACATTACTGATAAATTATCATTAGTTATAGATTAAAAGTAAATTACCTTGATTTGAAACATGGTTAAATAAGTAATGTATAATAAGTGGTTAGGGGAAAGTACAGTCAGCTGGTCATTATCACAAAATGAACCCCTCAAGAATCTGATGTTTTATTTTATGTGAAAAGAAAAAGATAAGCGAAGTAGGAAATGGGTTGCCAGTTAGGACTGGTCTATACTTACAACCTTATAAGCAGTACAACTTTTAAAGGGTCACGAAACCCATCTAGTTAAGCCCCAATTTCTCACACCTCAGACTGAGAAACAACTCTCGAAATGGCGGGAAAATATGTAAATATATGGGTGGGTATTGTGGCCGGAAATAGGGAAAACACGAGGGGGTCAATACTTCTAAAAACACACACAACAGAGATGGCTGAACCTCACATTATGAGTGGAGATGAAAAAACAGTTTGGGGCTATATATTAATCATGGGACAATAGTGTGAAGAATTAAGGCAATAGAGCAGTTTGCAAATCTGTAAAAAGATTTGGATATTTTGTTCAAACTTTTGAGAATGAAGTGAAAAAAGCACTCAGAGTAGAAATTACCATCAAACCAGCACCGTGTTAAAGGGATAGTTCACCCAAAAATGAAAATTCTCTCATTTTTTACTCACCCTCATGATATCCCAGGTATGACTTTCTTTCTTCACCAGAACACATTTGAAGAAAAATAGAAAAATATCTTAGCTCAGTAGGTCCTTAAAATGCAAGTGAATGGAGATTTGTCTTTTAAAGCACAGAGAGTCGGCATAAATGTCATCCACACAACACCAGCTGTTAAGTTAATGTCATAATCGGTTTTGGTACAAATAAGATAAATGTTTAAGTACTTTTTAAAAACTCTATATCATGCTTCCGGTCAGCAGCGGTAAGCGTGTGTGACATAATCACATTGGCATTTGAAACACGCACGAACTGACACACGTACGTCACAGCCAGAAGAGCAGCGCTGTTTACAAGTGAGAAGGAGGAACACTGTACAGTAGCTTGGTTGGTTTTGTTTTAGATCTGTATTTATCTGTTTCTTTACTCACAATGGTGCGTTTGTGTGCTTATCCTGGATGTCTCAACCAAGAGGAGAATATGAGATTTCCTCTGTATCATGGCAACGCGAATATGTCACATGAGAGACCGCTTGGACTCCACCCTCTCGTGAAGCACTGGATTATAGTTAAAAAGTACTTAAATATTGATCTTTTTTACACCAAAAGTGATCGTATCGCTTTAAAGACATTAGTGTAACTGCTGTCGTAGATGGAAATTTCTCTTTTGACACTCCAAAAATCACAAATAGTCGTATCGATGACATTTATGTTGACTGTTTATGATTTTTAGAGTGTCAAACGAGAAATCTCCATTCACTTGCATTAAGGACCTACTGAGCTAAGAAATTGTTCTATTTTTCTTCAAATGTGTTCTGGTGAAGAAAAAAAGTCATACACACCTGGGATATCATGAAGATGAGTAAATAATGCGAGAATTTTCATTTTTGGGTGAACTATCCCTTTAAGGCTTTACAATTATTCATATATATTTATTCTTACAATGAGTGTTTAATACAAGTTAAACTCCGACAGTGTTTGTGGCATAATGCTGATTGACACAGAAAATAATTTCAGTTTATCCCTCTTTTTCAAAAGAAACAAACTGCGTGCAGTAAGGCACATACAATTAAAGTAAACTGGTCCGATACACAAAACAAATAGACACTGTTTTTAAAAGTATAGCCACAAAACGTAAGTATAATACGTTTTAACATGACTCTAAAATTAATAAATCGCTTACTAACCATGTCTGTGTAAAGTTATCCAATATTTGGTATTTCAACTACACTGTCATGACGACATAACACCAGTATATCCTGGGCCGAGAAGTGCGTCCTTCAGCATAAACAGTACATAATCTGACATCACGATTTTGGACGCAGGGCCGTACATTTTTGAGTAGGTAGGTGCAACCGACGCTGCTTGACCCGTTCCGAGCGGTTTTCGAAACGGCATCACCCGGTATGGGAGGCCAGCGCGCTAACGAGGAGGGTAACACATTCCAGCTGGCACTAGTGACATATGGCAGTATGCCATTTCGAACTCTGCCCGTCTTTTCTGCATTGTTCACTCAACCAATTCGTTACAGTTTGTGTCAATCGCTTTGGCTCAATTCTCGAATGAGAATTATGTTTTTCAAAACAATAAGTTAAAATCTCTGAACAATTAGTTTCTTGTTCACACCAGATTTGAATTTCTTATTCATTTAAACAAATTGCACGCGTTTTGGCACATGTGTGCAAAAGAGTAAGTACAATTGTCAACAATTTGCACAATGACTAAATGCACATAGCTTGCTGATCAAAACTGAAGGGTTGATTTTCAGTGAAATTGTCATACTCTTCACAACTTCTAAACATTCTTTCATCGTGTGAGCCATTACATGCAAAATGATCCATTCAATTATCAAAATCTGTGAGACATACATGTATATTTCATAAATATCTATGACATGGAATGTTTGTGACGTCTGCAAGAGCGACAGGATGTCCACCAAGATGATGGGAACTTGTAGTGTTACGTACTGTGAGGAGGTAGATTTTTTATTTTATTTTATTTTTTATTTATGTATTATTTTTTTACAGGTTTTTTACATTGTTGGAGGTTTTTTTTTTTTTTTTTTTGCATGGATGTCATTTTGTGGCAATTTTCTGTTCACTATATATGACTTAACGTGTAAGAAATGTGTAAAAATGAACATGCAAATGTGAATTTTCTGTTTACATGTACACATTGCTACAAAAATTTATTTACTATATACATACAAATGTGCATATCCTTTTTCTGTGTACTACAGTATCGTACATTATTGACTTTTCCCAGTAAACTTTTACCTACTGTTGAAATCGGTATCTAAAAAGCTCAGTGTGATACACAACAGCATTCAGCTAGACAAAACTGACATTCTTGTATAGTACATTAAGCAGTCAGTGTCAGCAAAAAAGTATATATATATATATATATTTTTTAATATTTCCAGGGTTGACTGCCATGGTGAAAAAACATAAAATTTTGACCAGTATGGCTCACACGATGACGAAAACTTTTCATTTTGGTGGCATTGGCTAATTTACTGACACAATAACTAGCTTTTGAAGCATGAATTAAATGTTTTGGGTGAGTTACTATATTTTGCAGACATGCAATACAGTTGTGATGTCCCATAAACACTTGTGACAATTGTACTTACAGTTTAGAGGATGTTAAGACTGTTTCAAAAAATTAGCCAAAGCGATTGAGAAAAACTGTAAAATAATAATAATAATAATAATTCGTTCACTTAAAAGATTTGTTCAAAAATACCACTAATAATCAGCTAGTTGTGAAATGAAGTCTGATAACGTCCTGACACCCATTCTTCTGTCACCTATTATGGACATTTAGCTATTTACTGTGATGGTTCTGTTGAATGTCAGCAGCGTATCTACTTACAAATTACTTGAAACGGTGCAAAGTACTGGCCGCTAAATGATCATACAATGAAAGTAAAAACATACTGTATACTTTATATATACAGTACTTGGATGGATGGATGTTTTAGGGATATATCAATTATCAAGCAAGTAGCTGCCCAGATCATTTTCTTCTTCATTGTATTTACCTTGGATGGCTTGTATCCAAACAGCATGATCACCGCTATCTTAAGATCTTCTCTAGATAAATAACCTTTCTTGCCCACATCACACTGATGAAAAACCTGAAGAACGGAGAAAATGTTACATTCTGAATCAATCTGAAATCTAGATTAAAGAAGAGTAAATTAAAGAGAAAACAATTAGTACTACCCACTACACCCAAACATAGAGCCCGGATAGCTCAGTCGGTAGAGCATCAGACTTTTAATCTGAGGGTCCAGGGTTCAAGTCCCTGTTCGGGCGAAGATTTTTTTATTTTCTTATTTTTCACCTTACACGAAAACACCAGTAGTATCCGCATGTATTTATAATGCTGACAAGACTCAACAGAAACTTTCTATTTAAATCAAAAGTATTATATTTTAGCATGGTGTAATGCCACGGTTTTGTATAGTGTTTCAACTAAGGTAGCCCAGACATTGTGCCAAAGCAAACCATACTTTTTTCCGAAGATGACAGTTTCAATCTTATCACTAAAATTACATTTGCCACATTAATAAATCCCATTTCAGCATTCACACCAGTCTATTTCCCACATAATCTACAGCAAATCGGTTTAAAAAAGGCTTCATAACCTTATTCAGTTTATGCTTTGACAACAACATCCATCAGACTCAAGTCTTACCGCCTCCATTTTTTCCCTTTTGACGTCGTTTATTTCTCTCTCATTCCTTAAAATAGTTCTTCTTCTGATAAACATTTGTTTTTTTAATTGGACAACCAAGATATACAAAAATGTAAAAGCTTCTAGAAAGTTGTGGCTGTTTGCATAGAAACCATATGGATGTAGATGATTGGCTATTTGTGCAGAGCTGTTCTACGAAAGCATCCAGTATCAAAGACGCGGATTGGATACTGCGAAACCTGCGCGTAGTCTACGAAGGACAGTGGATTATTTTCAAAATAAAAGTCGGCAGCTCATTCTATAATGTGCACGAACGAGTAAAGTGTTTATGTTAACTTGTTTTGTAGAGCTGTAATTTTAGTTCTCAGGTTTTTGTTACAATGTAGAGGTATTTTTTATTTTTTTTTGCTTTTGTTTTCTTTGCTTTTAAAACAATAAAACCAAAACATGTTGTGAATAATCGAGCTCTAGAAAGTGAATTCACAAAGGGCTCATAACATTTATATTTTGTTATTGCTTATGTCTCTAAACAAAATCTCCCAGTGGCACAATTCCTCTATTGCTAGTGTTTTCAGCGGACTTTAATAGAATTTTGGTATAAGAAAAAAAAAAAAAAACATTATATATATATGGATAAC
Organism: Myxocyprinus asiaticus; assembly: GCF_019703515.2. Taxonomy (NCBI): domain Eukaryota; kingdom Metazoa; phylum Chordata; class Actinopteri; order Cypriniformes; family Catostomidae; genus Myxocyprinus; species Myxocyprinus asiaticus. The sequence continues at coordinate 10,044,219 of NC_059363.1, read as the reverse complement.
AATCTATTGATTATATTATGTAGCCTATACTCTAAAGAAACAACCTCTTATATCATCTTTGGTGGATTAGCTTCGGACAATCCCTGCCCCAAACTTCCCTGTCGTCAAAGTCGTTGTTGTTGTTGTTATATTAAACTCTGCTACTATATACATAAAAATATATATATATATATCTGTCATTGCAGACTGAGATCAAATTGTTACAACATGGACAAAGACATTCAAATGATATAATAACGCAAAAGGGAAAAACAAATAAATAAGATGTTTTGAGGGTTTTATTATATAAAGCCACATTTTTGATGATAATAATAATAAATGCTTGAGGATTTTGGCATTTTTAAGACATCAAGAAAGCCTGTAGTCAAAGAAAACCATATCGATCAAGTTTCACTAAGACTTTTATTTTGAAAAATATTTTTGCCGCGGTTTCCATATATGTGCAGAACAAACTGTGTATGCGGAATCAAAACAAATAACTTTTACGGGTTTCCGTTTTCATTAGACTAGCAGTGTTGATATATTTATGCAACGCTCAACTTCCTCCGTCACCGTAGTTTCGATTAAGTATTTTTTTCCCCGTTGCTTGTTATTTGATCTTCCTGCCTTTCTGTAAGTTTGCATTCATTTAAATTGACCTGCCGTACGTCTGGCATGCGTCACACCACTGTAGTGAAAACAGTGGGAATTATATCTATGACCATCGTCTGTTTGCGTGATGCAGTAGAAGTTTTTACTGTGTAAGATTCACTGCAGTGACAACCTAATTGCATCCACGAGCTATGCATTATTGTTGTGTAGTCAGATTTTCATTTAAGCGGCAAGGTCAGACAGTTCAGTACAGGTGGACGATGTTTGCACATTAAACCCTAAAAATAGGCCATGGCTATGGCCAGAGTTTCCATGGTCATGAGAAAAAAAAAAAAAATAGAATTGTGATTTCCAGGACTGGAAAAATCATGGAAGTTGGTGAAATCTTTAAGAAAAGTCTAAAATTAAGGCAATGAATGAAATGAAATGAAATTTCTACATTTACACATTTCTATAGAGAGTAGAATTTCTTTATCTCTTTTCATAGACACTTTTTCTTTAATTTTGCTCTGCTATCAAATATTGCATTGGTTAGACATAGAGTAAAACTGTGAACAAGCCAGCATTCAAAAAACTATTCTCACACACACAAATGAAAATCTGCCTCAGCAATCTCTACAATTATTTTGTAATAATTTAGGTATCATGAATGACTGGAAAGGTCATTGAAAGGCCATGGAAATCCATTGGTCAAAAAGTGTGGATGTTGTTTCAAATCTATACAAAAAAAAAAAAAAAATATATATATATATATATATATATATATATATATATATATATATATATACATATACATGTATACATAAATATATATATTTATGCTGCTTGTGTTTCGCAGTTGAACAAGTATGTCACAGGAGAGTCAGCATGGCAAGTGGACTATATCAGATAGTGAAGACGAGGACAACATTATTCCACCAACACCTCAAAAGGACTTAATCAATCCAAGCATTAAACCTGATTTAGAAAGCAAACCTGTTAAGATCACCACCTTTTTCATACAAGAACCCAAGTTGAGTCCCAAACATAATGAGAAAACCGAAGAATCCTTACCTGTGAAAGAACTGTCCGCTCCCGCCATTGGATCGGAAGCCAGAAAAGCTGCACATGTGAAACAAACAAACCCTGTGAAGCATGAAAGCAACCCTTTACCTGCTGTAAAGAGAAAAAGAGAAACAGAGGAGGGAGGCTGGGACTTATCTAGCAGCGATGATGAAGCTCCAGCATCTGTCCCAAAAAAGGAACCCAAGAAGACGAATAGAAGTCCTAAAAGGAAGAAGACTGAAGACAAACGTCCACCAAGCCCTCACGGCACTAGTTATTATAAAGAAGAGCCTGCTGATTTCTTTGAGACCAATTTATTATCTATGAATGACATGTACAGATTTTATTTAAACAAAGTCACTGGGATACAGAAGAAGTACAACACTGGAGCGCTGCATATTAAAGGTATTAAAGCAGTCTGTCTGATAATGATTACTTTAAAATAAAGCTGAAGTGATGGATTGTTAAATGTTTTCTATTTATCGTTTTCATTTTCTCCGCTGTAATTAGAAATACTTTCTCCTATGTTTGGGACACTGAAAAAGTCTGTGCAGGTATCGTATTAGCAGATGAAGTTAATGAATAAAGGTGTTGCATTAAGAACCAAGTCACACATTTTTGTTGTTTTCCTGACCTATCATTGTGTTTTTTTGTAGTTCAATTACTGCTTTGACATTCCATGGATGGTGGAACAGTATTCGCCAGAATTTAGGTAATAGCTAATACCAATACGAGCTTTTAAAGGACATTTTGCGTTATAGAGAAGGCAATATTCCATCTTAAAATCGTAGTGCATTTGTCCTGTGCTGTGCCACATACATTGATAACATTGTTACACTACATTTAGTATATGCCATTGTATAACTGGATGGTTCTGCTGTTTCTTTATGTTCTTTAGGGACAAGCCGGTTATCATTGTTCATGGAGAAAAGCGAGAGTCCAAGGCTCGGTTAATCGAACAAGCCAAACCATATCCACACATTAGTTTCTGCCAGGTTCTGTGTTGTTTATACTCACCTTGCAAACTGTTCATATTTTTCCACACAAAACTGATGCAATAAGCCACTTATTCCACTAGAGGGAAGCATTAAACTTTATGGAAGTCCAAGGTCCTGAAAAGACTATGTGACACAGTAAATTTGTTATTGGTATTAAATATTGGGAATATTTGCAATATTACCTATTAACTTGTTACTACATGCCATTCGGTTCATTATATTAAATCTTTATTGTTGAATTTGACTTACTTTTCCTTTTGACAGGCCAAACTGGACATTGCATTTGGAACACATCATACGTGAGTATAAGATCTTTTTCTTTAAAATAACTTAACTGAGACAATGGGTAAAAAAAATTAGACTTACTCATGGCCTTTTAAGTAAGAAATCTGTAAAATATATTGTATAAATAAACAGTTCTACAGATTTAAGAATCTTAATTGACCATATACTATCTAAAATCGATATATCGTGATACTTTTCCTCACGATATTGTATCAATACTTTAGATATTGTTATTCAACTATTTGAGTATCATGTCCAACAGTTCAAAGAAGACAAAGCAGGTCGTCTAAATACAACCCCAATTCAAAAAAAGTTGGGACAGTATGAAAAATGCTAATAAAAACCAAAAGGAGTGATTTGTAAATTTTATCCATCCTTTGCTATATTGAAAGCACTACAACTACACATTGTATGATGTTTTGTGAATTTCATTTTTTATTATTTTTTTTTAATTAAATGTACAGTAATTTAAAATCAGCTGATTGCAACACGCTCCAAAAAAGTTGAGACAGGGGCAATTTAAGACTATTAACCATTTGACGAGTTGAAATAACAAGGCGATGTGAAACAGGGTAGGGTTGCACCAGCTGTGCGTAAGGTCTCATGTAAGTTAGGACGTAAAGTTCACACTAAGGGCTTAGTAACTACTAGTTAGTTTGTAACTAAGTCAGTGCTTAATTTGATTGCACCACCTGTTCTTAAGGCAAGACTTTACTAGTAGGTCGTAAGCTCTCCATAATGCGTAATCGCATATTATGACGTTTACCTGTATTTATCCAATAACCAACCTTCAAATTTGTACACAGAAGTGTTAAAAAGCTGCAAACTTTAATTTGATCTTGTTAGGGTTGATGTTCAAACTTTGTTTGCTCACGTAAGTGTCAGCTGTAATAAATTATATCCCCATTAAAATATGATATGTAATAAAAGTAGATTTAATAAATAGTATATTTGCCCTGTGTAAATAATATTATAGGAACTGTATCTAAAATAAATGAGGGGTGATAAATAAATACTAATACAATAGGCTAGAAAACAGACATTTATTCATTTTAATATCCTATATATATTTTGAATGTGTTGAAACTTGACACCGGGAGACACACCCTGAAAACTGCACCGTTAGATTGGTTTGATGCTGAAGAGCCGTTTAAAAGTAGTTTTTTCTTTCTCTCTCTCTCTCTCTCTCTCTCTCGTAAATGTCAACATCATAATGTATGTCGAAATGATTGATGCCTGTCACGCAAATCATGAGCTCATTGATGTGTTAAAATATCAATCTGCTTTGTTATTCCATCAGTTACTCCTGGTCGGAGGCTTCCATAAATATTTAGTTTATACGTAGGGTTACGTTCTATCTAAGTTTAATGGTGCAATATTTAGTAGTGCGTAAATTGTGACTTAGTGCCCATTTACGCCACAACTAGGCTAAGTTTGAACTTACGCACAGCTGGTGGAACCGGCCCCAGAGGAGATGTTAAACAGGTGAGGCAATTGTGTCATTATACTGTATAAGGAGCCTCCAAAAACAGCCTAGTCCTTCAAGAGCAAGGATCGTTCAAGACTTGTCAATTTGCAAAGAGATGCTTCAGCAAATAATCCAGCACTTTGAGAACAATGTTCCCCAAAGATATATTGGAAGGATTTTGGGCATTTCACCCTCTGAAGTGCACAATATAGTTACAAATTTCAAGTAATCTGGTCAAATCTCAGAGAGTAAAGGTCAAGACGAAAACTACTTCTGAATGCGCGTGATCTCTGATCCCTCAGACGTCACTGTCTTAAAAAACATCATTCATCTGTAATGGATATCATGAATATGGGCTTTGGATTACTTTAGTAAACCTTTGTTGTTCAACACCACGTGCTGCTGCATCCACAAATGCAAGTTAAGACTTTACTATGCAAAGCAGAAGCCCTACATCAACACTGTCCAGAAGCGCTGCCGACTTCTCTGGGCTCGGTCTCATCTTAGATGGAAAGTAGAACAGTGGAACTGTGTTTTTTGGTCCGAAGAGTCCACATTTCAAAACATTTTTGAAAAACACAGCCATCGTGTTATCCGGGCCAAAGAGGAAAGGACCATCCAAGCTGTTATTAGCGTTAGGTCCAAAAGCCAGTGTTTGGTCAGTGTATGGGCCAGGGGTGTGTCAGTGCCCATAGAATGGGTATCTTGCACATCTGTGAGGGCACCATGAATGCAGACAGATATGTACAAATTTTGGAGCAACATATACTGTCATCCAGCACCGTCTTTTCCAGGGACGTCCCGGAATTTTCATTATATCGATATCGATTCTTAAAATCCCAAAACCGATCTTTTACCCTATGTGCAGGACTTTACAATGAGAGTATATTACTCGCATACGCAACTTAAAATGTCTGTAATGAGCCACTGCCTGGTAATATTTCAGATTTCACTCACCAGTTCAGCATCCTTTTACTGCACATTGAGAGTAAAAATTTGGTCTGCCTTATAATGTGTGTCCAAAGATTAGATCCACGTAATCCATTTATCATTGATAATGTCTCTTATAATTCCCTCTTGGTCTTTACAGTTAGATGTTGATAGCACACACACACACACACACACATGCAATTTTTTGGCATCATATTTATTGATAGAATGCATGGAATTTGTATATTGTTAAAATGTGACCAAAGTGATGAAAAACTACTTAAAAAAAAAAAAAAAAGCTGAGAGACCATTTCTATCTTATGAATGAAAGCAAAATGAACATAACTGAAATATACCAATATGAATTGAAATGAAATTGAGAGCATGTGAATCATTAGGAAATCGAATCTTGATGTATCACAGCATATTGAATCGTGACATATGTATTGTGATACGTATCGTATTGTGAGGTGGCTGGAAATACCCAGCCCTCATTAACAGTAGCCTACTGTTTTCTCTGCCAAATAAGTAACAGTGGTACTGTTATAGCTTATATAAATTCATTAATACTGCATTAAGGCTTACATTGTATGAGCAGTCTGTAACATAATGCATAGAGAATGCTGTACTCCTCAAGCTACTCAAGAGAGTATTAACCTCTCTGCAATCCACGTAGAAGTGCAGATTATCAGATGAGCATCTGTTGTCATGAGTTGAAATTAGATGATAAACAGGCACAGAATTGAATTTTTAATGTGATGTATTCCTCTCCAAAGAATGTTTCATGTTTTATTCACAGCCGATAGTAGTGACAACCAACAGGATTGAGCATTTTGGACTCCAAAGAGGCAAATCCAGTTGCTTGTTTAATTTGATATTAACTTTATTTATATATATATATATATATATATATATATATATATATATATATATGATAGATAAATGAAGAAAAAGAACAAAAGGATCAGCGGTAAAATCCAGTTTAAAGACCTTTGTCAGGCATTCATACTTTAAGTTGCCTTAAAATGAATTCTAAATGCCCCCTTCTGAAGAACATAGAGAGTGTTTATTTTATTAAATAAATTAGTACTGAATAGGTTTTGTAGTTCAGTACATGCCGTTCTTGTTATAATTAATAAAATACAGAGCTGAAGGCTTATTAGATGTGCCTTAGTGTTTTAAAGGTAATCTCATACACTGCTTGACATAAAAGAAACATGGTTTTAGGTCAGATGAATGCTGTTATGCTGCAAAAGTAATGTTGCTATAGTATAAGACTTGGTAAATGTTTAGTACTAGATGATGGGTACAAATTAAAGAGAATTGTAGGTACAATTAAGTGAAAAGTTCATCCAAAAATTAACTTTCTTTCATAATTTACTCCCTGTAATGTTTTTCTAATCACCTGTTACATTCTGTCTTGCACGAAACACAATAGCAGTGATCAATTACAATGTCCAGGCTGCTTTTTTCCAAACAAGGAAAGCGAATAGTGACCACGGTTGTCCTTGATCCACTTTCATTGTAAGGGAAATGAGCAGCTTGGTCATTCTGCTAAATTTCTCTTTTTGTGTTCCACAGAATAAAGAAAGTACAGATTTGGAACAACATGAGTGGGGGTAAATTATGACAGAATATTAATTTTCGGGAGAACGAAACCTTTAATGTTTTCATGTCATCCTTTTGAAGGAAAATGATGCTGCTATGGTACGAGGAGGGATTCAGGGTCATCATTCTCACCTCGAACCTCATCCGAGCCGACTGGTACCAGAAGACACAGGGGTAGGTGGTCCAGTCCCATGTGGAATAGGAGGGGTATAGATGCATGCTCATTAACTTAAAAAATCTTATTGCACTCATAAGAATGAGCTGTAATGTTACACTTGATGCAGCCCATTTAGAAATGGACTCTTTGCTTTGTTTTTATTTTGTGCTCTCTTTTGAAGTTGCTCATTTGCAGAGTGCAACAGCATTTGTTTCATATCCAAAATGGAAGTTGTGCATTTGCTAGTCCTAATGACACATTTTTGGTTTGTTTCTATGACAACACACCGAGAAGACATTTAGAGTAAATTGAAATTAAGCTGATGTCTCCTAAATAGAGTGATTTGAGCTTTACAGATCTGAATAAACCTTACTGTTGTTATAGACTCCACTCTTACATGCAATGGTCTGTTTAAATGAGCTACATGGAATAATTGCTTAAATGAAGCAATGTTGTAAAAAAACAAAAAACATGTCCATTAATGAAGTTATTGTCCATGGTTTTATATTCATACCAGCGGGAGGTCAGGGTGACTGCCTATGAATTAGCCATTGCTTTAGGCAATTGCTTACCTCCTGTGGATGCTATCCGATTATTTTAACATCTGTCGATACCGATAGTTTGGTGGTCCTGCTTTTCTATGATTCCTTGTTTCAAATCACTGATAATTAATTACACAGCTAAGAAAAACATTTAAATAATAACTATGTCTCTACATAGTGCTCCATGTTTCGAAGTAACTGGTCTCAGTTATAAACTAAACATTGGAACAAAAAGATGTTATTAACTCACATTAACATTCCTAACACACATTAACTGATTTGTGAATGCCTTTTGTTAAGCTCACATTTAATTGTTAAGGTTTTCCCATTTTTTTTAACGTTCTTACCTCGTATTATTCCCACCGAAGTCAAAATGAATTCCACACAAGAGACATTTTCTTTTACACACATCACTAGTTGTAGGCTAATTGTCCAACGCATTTTTCCGACCCCCTTTTGACAGAAAAAAATCGGTCCTGAGGATCAACTGTTTTTAAACAATTGGCCAATGTCCCATAGTGCAGATAACTGCCTTTGTCAACCGATACCAGTGTTTAGCCAATGCATTGGTTGCATCTCTACTTGTTTAGGTCATACATTTCCAAGTTCCCTTAATCCAGTGGTTCTCAAATTTATTTGGTCACGCCCCTCTTTGAAACAACAAAAACGTTCACGCTAAAAACTAATCAATAGTGATCAAAATGTACAAGATTAACAGCATTTTCTTTCATCTTCATATCACGTTAAAAAGTTTTATTTAAAAATACTATGAGAATTTAATGATAAGTTACACTTCACAGAAGAAGAATCTGAATGAATGAACATTTGTCACAATGCCAACATTGTTCTGTTATTTTGTGTGTAATTTCTATATTACATAAATACATAAAACAGTTGAATTATGTCTATACACTTTCAAACCATACAAAAACAGAAGGAAAAATGAATAAATAAAAAGTGATACTGCTGCAGGATCAACCCCTGGGCATGAACACATTGCAAACCGAATCCTCCATTCATCTGCATTTAAATAGCAGAACGTTTTTCTCTCAATGGAGACATTTACATTGGATAGTATATATATATATATATATAAAAAATTGCAAGGATTCATACATGTGAATGTTATTCTGCCTCAGTAGTATCTATAAAAGCATTTTTAAACTCCAGTAAACTTCCAGTAAGAATAAACGACTGTGATTGGCCCATCCTGGCCAGCGCTGAGAAAAGTTACAGGTACTACGTGTCAGCGACAAGATTGAGGAATAAGAGGATGGTGATAGGCAGTCCAAGTTCCAAAAGCACCATACAAGTCGTCCTTAACTCTTGTGCCTTATATATCAATTCTTCTGAAGCCATTCAATAGTGTTGTGTGAGGGACCGACCGAAATATCAGTGTTAATTCATCGTTTCCCCCATTTGAAACTGGTGCGCGAGACATATTAGTTTACATAAGCGCAGCTGAGAGCGCTCCTGACACTATTACAAGCTTTGTGCAGTTTGCGCTGCGGTGTCTGCCAAAAGTTTAAACAAAGCAGGAGAAAAAGCAGAGGTGTAGAAACTGTGCACATTGGTTCTTGCGTGTATTGTCACTGTTTTTGCTGAATGTGTGAAAGTGATTTGAGAACAGGTCAGTCTTACCAAAAAGGTATGAAATTTGGCAAGTGTCCACAGATTTTTATGTTGTCCATGTGTACAAAGTTTTGTGAAGTTTCAACTAGGCATTATGGGCCACCACCAGAAAAGCATTGGCTCATATCTACCAAAAAATATGACGAATAAAATGTTTTTGAAAGTTGTGTCTCTAGATACAAAGCAAATTTCATGCAAATCAGACTAAAGGCATTGGCCAAAATGGAAATCTCTTGAAATTTGTGACCTTGATTCCAAGTTTCGATTTATGGAGGTCAGAAAATTAAGACAGAAGAAGAAAATCAGAACAAATACAGTAGGTTCCAGCAACTTCTCTGCTTGGACCCTGAAACAAAGTGCTTTGCGTGCTACTAGATAACACACACTACCAGTTTCAGTCACACAATTCACAGACCAAAATTTTATCATGGCCACAGTTTTCATGGGCCACCAAATACTTTAATGGAAATAGGACATGTCAGCTATATTTGCCCTCAGGCTTGGCTTTGTAACTTAAAAGTAATCTCTAATCTTGAAACATTATTCTCTTGAATGGTTGAGAGAGATAACCACTTATCTAATGATAATTGCAAAGCTTCTGAACAGCAACATTCCTTTTCTCTCTCTATGGTAACGCAAGCTCAGCTATTTGAACTGGTTGGGCGAGTGCCACATGTGGTTGCGTCAAGGCCAGAGTATTTCTTGTATGCTATGCAGTGTGCACTCTGTTCTAAGCCCTTTACATATATTCACTCTGTCGACCTTTCTCCCTTGTTTTCAAATGTTGAGGACATTGGAACATAGTGATGAACAATGAATATCATTACAGGCTTGATGTGCCTCCTCTTCGGGTTCTGTCTGATCCCAAGTATAACTTTGGTATTGCTACCCAAGTCATATTCTCATTATTATTAACAAAGGCGAAGGTCTTTTCCTCTCAAGTCTCTTCTGAAGGGCTTTTCCACTGCCTTTACTGTAATGGCTCCAGTCTGAATCTATATTGATCTGTTCTCCTAGAGCCTCAGGGGACACACTATAACCACTCTGTCCCCACATTTTTCCAATCATTCGTTACTGGACTTCTCAAAAAGAAGTCTAGCATGCTGAGGGTGTGTGTGTGTGCCTGCCTTTGTCCATGTGCAGAACACAGAAACCTTGATACTAAAATAGGGACTATATTAGTGGCACCCAACATTGTTCAGTTCAGGAGCACAGCTGAAAAAAGAGCCATGTTTAAAAAAAAAATTAAAAAAACTGGCTACATAAATATTGTACATGTCGAAATATGTTTACTAGAAAAAAAATTCTAATTCAAAATTCCTTAGGGTAGAAACCATATTTAATTTGATGCAACTGAAAATGAGGCTGTTAGGGATAGATGTACAGACCTCTCAGCAAGTTGTACAGTCTTAAAGGGATAGTTCACCCGAAAAATTCTGTCATCATTTACTCAATCTAATGTTGTTACAAACCTGTAGGCAGAATATTAGCCTCACTCACCGTTTACTTTCATTGCATCTTTTTTTCCATTCAATGGAAGTGAAAGGTGACTGAGGCAAATATTCTGCCAAACATCTCCTTACATTTTCCACTGAAGTCATGCGGGGTTGGAACGACAAGTTTGGATGAACTACCCTTTTAACAGCTAATTTTCACAAACCAAGTTTTTGTACACTGGAAATTTCTTGAAGAGACATATTGTCAGTTTTTGTAAACAACTGACACAAAGGTAAACTACAACTCATTGAATACATTTTACTTTTATCCCTCACAGCCTTGTATTCATTTGTGTCAAATTAAATACAGCGTCTACCCTGACAAATTTTTAATTGTGTTGTTATTTTAAATTTTAATTGTGAGATTCACTCCTGCGTGTTAATGTAATTTTGCCTAAGATAGCTAGCTAACTGTTTGTACTAGCTATTGACATATGTGTGACTTCAGAATGTGTCTGAAGTATACTTCAGTTTTCCATATGCCGGTACGTTGCGTGCACAGTGTTCGTGGCACAAATTTCGTCATCAACACAGTACGCGCAGACTGTCCGCGTGCAAGACAATTTTTTTAGACACAAGTTGTGGCTTGAAATTGAAAGTTGTTACTGCAACTGACAAGCCTTGAAACACTGTGATTAAAGAGTCGAGCAGAAAATAATTTTTCACTGTTATAGTCACTTGACACATGGAGCTTGAATTATAAATGGTACTAACCTATATTTATACATGATATTAACTATGGCTGATGCATGCCGAATATGATATACCCTTTTTAGCATCACAGGGGCAGGATCTCAGCTCATAATTTCATAATCTCTTACATGAACTGAACGTTTAAGTCAAGTCATCCTTTATTTATAGAGTACATTTAAAAACAACAGAAGTTGACCCAAAGTGCTTTACAAATAAATATACAATGACAGATTTATATACATACAAAAAAAGAAATAATAATAATAAAGAAATGGATACAGTTAAAAACTGCAAGTATTTACCTAATTTAACCTATTATAAAGTCCTATTCAAATGCTAAAGAATATAAATACGTTTTCAAAGAGGATTTAAAAAATGGCTATTGAAGAAGCTGACCTCACATGGTAAGGGAGACTATTCCAGAGTTTAGGACCTACCACAGAGAAGGCACAATCACCCTTAGATCTATAGCGACAACGAGGAACCCTCAAAAGAAGTTGATGAGAAGACCTGAGTGCTCTGGTGGGGGAGTGATGGACGAGAAGATCACTGATGTATTTCAATGTACAGTGAGTTACAATAGTCTATCCTTGATGAAATTAATGAGTGGATCACAATTTCCAGGTCTTTGCTGGAAAGAAAATGATTGACTTTAGCGATAGATCTCAGGTGGAAAAAACTACCCTTGACAATGGCACTAATTTGCTTATTAAAAAGTAATGATGAATCTAAAATCACTCCAAGACTTCTTACATGATCTTGTACATTTGACGACAGAGGACCTAACTGGGCGGCCAGATCAGGTAAGGAGGACATGGAGGGACCTAAAATCAGAACTTCAGTTTTGCTTTCGTTTAATTTTATTCGTAAAAAAAATAAATAAAAAATTGCCAGCCAATGTTTTATGTCTTCAAAGCAATTTAGGATGTTATCAAATTAACACTTCTTGTCTAAGCTCACTGGTAAGTAAAATTAGGAATCGTCAGCATAACAGTGATAGGATATGCTGTACTTCTGGAAAAGAGAGCTTAGAGGAAGCATATACAAGGAAAATAATAAGGGTCCTAAAATTGACCCTTGAGGGATGCCACATGATAAATGAGCCGATGTAGCAGAGTCTAAGAGTTGAAATGGTTGACTTCCTTTCAATTGGCCCTTCAATGGTAAATATCCTGCCTATATCTCTATCACAGGATGTGGATGAGTCCTCTGTACCCCAGGTTACCGGAGGGATGTCCAGTAACAGCAGGGGAGTCTCCCACCAACTTCAAGAGGGACCTGCTGGAATACCTGGAAACATACCGGGCTCCAGAGCTTGCCGAATGGCTTGATCGCATCAAACAGCATGATCTGTCGGAGACAAGGTAAGACTTTTTGCAAGCGAAAGATAGTATTTGAATTTAAGGTAGGATTGTTAGGGATAAGCTTTTGGTTAATGGGTCACCCAAAAATGAAAATTATCTTATCATTTACTCACCCTCATGTCATCCCAGATGTGTATGACTTTCTTTCTTCTGCAGAACACAAATGAAGATTTTTAGAAGAATATCTCATCACAGTAGGTCCATACATTGCAAGTGAATGGTGGCTAGAACTTTGAAGCTCCAAAAAGCACATACAGTCAGCATAAAATTAATCCATAAGACTCCAGTGGTTAAATCCATATCTTCAGAAGTGATATGAAGGTGTGGCTGTGAAACAGATCATTATTGAAGTTCTTTTTTTTTTTTTTACTATAAACCTACTTTCAAGAGAGTTCTTATTTTTTTGCAGATTTGCATTCTTCGTGCTGATCGCCACCTACTGGACTGTTGTGTTAATATGATTTATTTATTCTTTTCCTTTGCTTTATCCCTCCCTTTATTTACTTGCCCAGTAGGTGGAAGAAGAAGAACTGTGTCCTCTCGTGAACACGCAGAGGACGGCTTGTGAAAGTGTAGATTTATAGTAAAAAAGGATTTGAATATGGATTACAATGGATTACTTTTGTGCTGCCTTTGTGTGCTTTTTGGAGCTTCAAAGCTCTTGCCACCATTCATGCATTGTATGGACCTAAAGAGCTGAGATATTTTTCTAAAAACCTTTGTTTGTGTTCTGCAGAAGAAAGAAAGTCACACATCTGGGATGGCTTGACGGTGAATAAATGAGAGTTTTCATTTTTGGGTGAACTATCCCTTAAAGTGTGTAATTTCTGCACCACTAGCATCACCAGAATTGATGGAAAGATAATGACCCCAAACACTTCCCCCATCTGCCATTGGTTGGTCAGACAAAATTCCTTCCACAAATGCATCCCATTGGTTGAGCCAATGTTGCTGTGTCAGGATGCTCGAACTAAAAGCAATGTTTTGATAATGCCACAGAGAGCCACAGCATTTTGGGGAAATCAACCTACGAATGACTTTAAGTTGTCTCTAAATATTAAGCTGGGATAGTAGAAAGTATTTGAACTATTACAAAAATCTCATTTAAAGATATGGGCTGGTATCCAAAAGGTTGCTGGTTCAAATATAAAAGGTTGCAAGCAAGGCAAGCAACACTTCAAAATGGTTGTGACTGTGTCTTAACATCGTGCTATTCTATGACAACATAGCTTGAAAGCTGCGGAAATGAATTCCACTGGCTCCAACGTTAGATCATTAAAAGATCTTTGAGTTGAAAAACAATTGTTGGCCTTAGTAGTCATCACTTCTCATATACTGTATGTTGTGTTGTATAGGGTGTATCTCATTGGATCAACTCCAGGAAGATATCAAGGACCTGCTATGGAGAAGTGGGGCCATCTAAGATTACGAAAGGTAATGTTTTTTGTTTGATCTCACATTCTTGTGTGATTCAAGTTCTTTTGCCTTGAATTCCCTTCAAGGCAATTGCTACAGTCCCTCCACTCTCTAGACAGAAGAATGATTAAGTGTTCATAAAAAGCAATGTGTGCCTGTAGAATGCCTCCTTTCATTTATTTATTAATGGAATTCAGATAACACAGGCAGAGAGGTGTTGTTTTGGTTATGACAAGAATCTGAAATTGAGCAGGCAGTATTCAGTTTCCGTTTCTTCAGCTGAAATACGGTAATGTTTATTTTTGTTTGTAACTGACTCACAGTAGTCTGACTTTTAAAGCTGCAGTGTGCCATTTTTACCTTTTCGAGGGTCTAAAATGTTCTGATGTTGGAAGGTTCACCATTTTGAGGTGGCATAACATATAACAAGCATATCTCATTGTTTCTTTTTCACAGTTACTCAGCGAGCACACATGGCCCATGCAGAATGAAGAGCAGTGGCCCGTGATTGGTCAGTTCTCTAGTATTGGCTCCATGGGTCTTGATAAGACTAAATGGTTGGCAGCTGAGTTCCAGCGGACTCTCACCACACTGGGGAAGGCAGGGAAATCATTTGCCAGGCCAGAAACAAAGATGCTTCTGGTGAGTGTTTCGAACATCCCCTGCAGAGTGTTATGAAACAGTGAAAGAAAACTGCTCGTATCACTGTTGTACCCTCTCTGGGTTATGAAACGATCAACCTCTGCTGATCTAGCTGCAAAAAACATCTTTCTCCATTGATGGCCATTCAAAAACATCTATGTATTCTGAATACTTGGCAAGAAATATTTTTATATATAGAAGATTTTTTGAGCACTCTTTAAATTGTATTATTGACTTTCCTTGTCTGGTGCCTTTCATATCACAGCTCAGGATAGTCACTAGTAAAAGTCTGAAGCCGCAGTCACACTACACTTCATTCTCCATGCACTTCCATTCAAAAGCATCCGAACTTGATAGACCAGAAACACAATCTCATGCAAAGAAATATTGCATTCCTCTGTGATTTTAGAGGAGGAAATAGCCAATTTGCTGAGCAAAATAGCAATAAGGATTGTGCCACTGGAAGACAGCCGTCAGGGCTTTTACTCCAGGTATTTCGTCATCCCTTAGAATGGAGGAGGTCTCTGTCCCATTCTGGATTTGTGAAACCTCAACAAATACCTCAGAAGGTACAAGTTCAAAATGCGCACTCTCAAAACACTCTCTCAGTTTATTCGTCCCAGAGACTGGTTTACGTCAGTCAATTTGAGGGACATGTCTTTTCATGTGGGCATCTACCCGTCACACAGAAAATCAGGGAATAGCTTACAAATTGGTGACAGTGCCTTTCGGACTTTCATTGGCATTGAGAGTCTTCAGCAAGTGTGTGGAGGCAGCGCTAACGCCACTGTGGTTAACGGGTCTCAGGGTTTTTGCTTATCTAGACAATCTACTGCTGTACAAAATCCAGTTGTGTGGAGCAATGACTAACCACACCACAGTGTGTGGAGCACACTTTCTCTCATTATGGGCGATGCACATTCCAGGATTGATGAATACGGGGGTGGATCTCCTGTCCAGGGGGAATCCTCTTTATGGAGAATGGAGAGATATGGGCGAGCTGCCGTAGATCTCTTCGCATCGCACAAAAACACTCATTGCCCTCTGTTCTTCTCTCTGGCGAGAGACAGTGCTCCTATGGATGTGGATGCTCTTGTGCATCCTTGGCCAAACACGCTACTTTACGTGTTTCCTAAACTGAGTCTTATCATTCCAACTATTAAAAGAGTAAGAGAATATGGTCTGGCCGGGGAAACTGTGGCTGGCGGTGATATTTAAACTTTTGTGCGCCCAGCCATGGCAGCTCTCGCTGCGCAGGGATCTCCTGTCACAAGCGTAGGGGGATAGTGAGAGGCTTAATTTGAGTGTCACGGGTATACACCCCAGGGTGATTGAAATGATTCAGAGCGCAAGAACTGCTTCAACGCACTCCACATATGATCGGAAATGGGCTTTGTTTGAGCAGTGGTGTGCACACAGACACATTGTTCCATTTTTATGTTCAGTGGTAGATGTTTTGTGTTTTCTGCAGGAACTTTTATTTATACAATATTAAAACCACCTGCCTAATATTGTGACTGTTAAAAAAAAAAAAAAAAATTATTAATTATATATGAATTGGTTATCAGCCTTTTCCACCACCTTAGTTATCGTATCGGTAAAATCCACTATCGGTCGACCTCTAGTCATGATGTAATTTTCCTGTGGCTCTAGAGTAATTGGCCCTTCGCTAAGCCCTAAGACCTTAAAACGTTTTTGACCAATCCTGTCTTAGCAACTGTTGCCGGCGGCCATTTCTCTTACACGCGTTTGCTATTTTTCAATGAGAGGCTACGGGAGTTATGTGTGTTTGAGCAGTTTTTAGCAGGATTTTATCAAAATGATCAAAAAATGTTTTTGAAACATGTTGTTGCTGGGCCACTTGTAATAGTGACATGAGGTACCCAGAGAGGATAAACACAGTGTTTTTTCTTTCTTTTTAAAAAAGCCTTTATATAAATCTCAAGAAGAGCATGCTATGGATTAAACTGTGTCATTCCTCACTCCCAAATGAACATTTATAACATCAGCAAGGACACCTACATTTGCTCCAAGGTAAATTAAAGCTAATAAATTATCATTAATTGATTTATGTATTGATTTAGGTATTAGTAAAGGCGATAGGGCATAAAGAGTTCACAGCAACAAAGTGAGTATTCTGTGAGACATTATGAGCGGTTGTGTCTACTTACACTAATGTTATCAGGTCAAAAGACACTTTTCTCTTTTTATGTGATTGTTATAATTGTTTGCCTCAATTTTTATTCACAGTCTTCACAGTTTTTAATCAAGTTACTGTGTAATATAACCAATTCTTTTACAAAAAAAAAAGCATCAGATAAATATGCTTTACAGTGTCACTCTTTATTCCAGCCCACGTATTAATATTATCCATTCCGTTATGAGAATAATTAGCCAGAAACCATGCCATTCACGGCAATCTCCCATTCATTCCTATGGGGAGTTCTGCAGAGCTTGACAGACAAGTGACTGTAACCAAGGGGGGGCAAAGCTTAGCGAAGGTTCAAGTAGTCACATGGCATTTACGGCTCAAAAAACCTGGCCTCAGAACCAAATGCCTGGGTGCAAAGATGTTGAATTTCAAATGGCGTACTTTTGGAGGGCCAAACAACTGTCACTGAGATGAATAGGAATGCTAATAGATTGCATTTTCTGGATATTTTAGACCACCTTGGTAGTGACATGCCCAGATGGGTCTTACGATAGAGACAGTTGTGTATTCCTATACCAGCTTGCTTGTCTATTAGGATAAATTATTTCTCAATTGTGTCTCTGTTTTAATTAGGATAGAATCAAGGAGGGACGCTGGAACGCACATGTGCAGCCTGTTTCTGCCTGTCCGGGAATGCAGAAACATCGGCTTCATTCCTCTGAGCCATGAAATTTGTTGACATCCTGCATGTTTAATTAGCAATTATTATTCATAGCATATTTTCATTCTCAATATTGGAATGGCAATTTGCAAAAAAAAAAAAAAAGGAAACCCATTCTCTTTGTAGAGTGTCACGTCTTGGCACGAGTTGTTATGGAGAATAGTTACAATAATTCTCACCCATACTGTTATTTGCATAACAATGTCTTCTCAGATGGAGGGACAGATGATTGATATCTATCTGATAGATCTATTATTAAATGTCAATTGAAAAGCTAAGGCACCACACAGAGTGTCTTCAGCACTGAGAATATGACAGCAGACAGTCCCATCAGGGTTTAAATGGCACTGTGTCCTCACTTCAAACCAAACACTGATAATTAGTGCCATCAGAAACTCCACTGAGCTATTGGGGTGATTAAGTTCCTGACCCTTCAGAAGAAGTGCAATTATCCAGGAATTCTAAATGTAGGCATATACCGGTAAAGACCATATACATACCTGTATGTAAGAAGGCACCTTTCATATTGCAAGTAGTACTGTGTGAGTAATGGAGTTTTGTTGATAGATAGACAGACAGACCGACCGATCGATTGATTCATAAAATGTAATAAATCATTTAAAATTCTGTCACTTCTAGGTTTACCCATCTGTGGAAAATGTGAGAACAAGTTTGGAGGGCTATCCAGGTATCATTCATTCTTTTAATTCTGAAATCAAGAAAAAAGGTATTTTTCCTCGTACCTCTGTAGTTATTACATGACGACCCACTCTTCTTGTTCTTATCCCTGCAGCTGGGGGATCTTTACCTTACAGCATACAGACAGCTCAAAAACAACTCTGGCTTCACTCATACTTCCAGTAAGTTCTCATTTCTCCATTCCCCCACACGTAAACCTTAATTTTGACAACTTACTCATCAATATTCAGCCTGAAATGACCCTTTTTGAATGTTACCATAAATATTCCCCTGAAAAGACTCCTCAGGAACACTTCAGACCCCGTGATCAAAACAGCTGCCTTCCCCAAGAGTTGTCTGACCCATAAATTGCTCCTTAGAAATTTCAATGAGCTTCTCAACCCATCTTTCTTACCATTTTATCTCATTATCACCATAAATAAGCTATTTTACTGGTCGCCTCAATTTTGCAAAGTGATCAGAGATTCAGTCTCAGTCCCCCCTCTAGAGAACACACTCAACACTTCTACTCTGTATATTTAAATGAGTCTGTTTCGACTCGTGTATTCATGGTTGAATGATGACAGCAATCAGACAGAACCTTCTCTCCATCTGCACATTATGCTGTAAAATACATCATAATTTCTCTGCACCTGCAAATGGCATGAGATGTGTCATTGGGTGTTATTGCACTTAGGAAAGGAATAAGAGCAGGAGTTTTCACTGTTTCTCACAATTCTTTGTCTCCCTCTCTTCCTTTCTTAATCTGTCGGCAAAACCAGCGGATGGCATGCGGATGTGTCTGGTAGGAGCAGTGCGATGCCCCACATTAAAACCTATATGAGGGTTTCACCAGACTACACACAGCTGGCCTGGTTCCTCGTCACAAGGTTAGATACAGCTGAAATTTGCTTGCTAAATGGAATTAAAGGGATAGTTCGCCCAAAAATTTAAATTTTGTCATTTACTCACCCTCATGTTGTTCCAAACTCGATTTTAAGACTTGGTTTCTCCCGTGGAACACGAAAGGAGAACTTCAGTCACCATTCACTTTCATTGCATCTTTGTTCATTCTCGGTGGGGCGCGTGGTGAGTTGGGCGTGGATGGCGTGAAGCCTTCACATGCGCTATGTCTCTGTGGCAACATGGCTCTTAGCAGCATGGACTCTGGACTATTTACTGGTTTCCTCAAACTGTTCATGCAACAGTGCTTTTACAGATAATCAAGGCCCTTTAGCACAGTCGGTCAATTGTCGTGGTAAAGACTCATCTTGGTGGTAAAGTGGAGTGGATGACCACCAGGTGGGTTATAAAAAGTAATGGCGTGGTAAAAGTGCACACTTCCCTTTGATTATCTTTCAAGTTAGTCCCAAAAATAGCATCTTAAATTCAGATGTTGAACTAGATGGGTTGCCGAAAATCATCGAGGAGACAGGACTCAATGACAAGGATTTCTTCTGCTAACTAAGACCATAGTTTTTTTTTTTCACTTGCCCTTGCAATAATTTCACTTACCATAATAAAAAAAAATAATAATAAAAAAATTGCTTCATTTTGTCTTATTCTTTGGATTACAGTATTTTAATGTATTTATTTCAAATTAAGATTTCTTGACGAGGTAAATCTAAAATTACAACAAACAATAAATCTATATAATTTTAAGTTGAAATGTAAAAAATACCTAATTTTCAATAAGAACTTTAGCATGAGGCTATATATCCAGTCCTTGAATGTAACGTTTAAAAAAAAAAAAACGCCTTCTGTGTTGATTTTCATTCATGACCGAAAGAAAACATAGGGTCATCCTTATTTTTTAATTTTCTTTTAATCTTATTTAATTATTAGGGAATCCAACAATTTGACAATCATACATAAATTATATAGCTTTTATGATTCCTCATTATAAACATAAGGAAGAAACAAAGAACAAAATAAATAAAATAAAATAAAAAAACAAAGCAAAACATACAAAAAAGTAGAAAAACAAAACGGTTCCCATACCACCCTCCCCACCCTAGGGACTTAAGTCATACAACACTAATAGGACAGTCAATGCTACACACTTACTCAAACTACGCTATCAAGATAATGGAGAAGGGGAAATCAAATCTTATCAGATTGATCCAAGACATTCTTTATTCACATGGTCAATATTTTAACACAAGATGTTCCTGGGGCCAAGCCATTTAAGCCCACACAATTTGCATCTCAAGTCATTATGAATAGCCACCATTACTGCGGCATGTCTCAAAGCACCGAATATAATTGTGGTGGAAATGCACAAGGAGATTTTGAGTAGTGTCTCTAGGTCATTCTATTCTTTTGCTTTTTCATGTTTAATGCTAGCAGTACTAGTTTAGGTGACATTAAAATGCTATATTTGAGAGATGACTTGGTGCAACTTGGGTGAATCTTTGCTTGGTGGTTTCGTCTACAGTGCCAATTTGTCCAAAGCTGCCTGGGGTGCCCTGGAGAAGAACAACACTCAGATCATGGTGCGCTCATATGAGCTGGGAGTTCTCTACCTGCCTTCAGCCTTTGTGAGTATTGTGACTCAGTACTTGAAAACTTACATCATTAGAACCTTGTATTGTGTGCCTGTTTCAAATGCTGTAAGTGATATATCAGCCAGGCCAACAAATTGGCCAATATTTGGCTAATTTTGAAATACCACCACTGCCCTCTTTGGATATTAATGGGATAGTTCACCCAAAAATCATCATTTACTCGCCGTCATGCCTTTTTTTTTTTTTTTTTTCTACTGAACACAAATGAAGATTTTTAGAAGATTATTTCAGCTCTGTGGGACCATACAGTCGAAGTGAATGGTGACCAGAACTCTGAAGGTCCAAATAAAGGCTTCACAAAAGTAATCCATACAACTCCAGTGGTTTCATCCATTTTTTTTTTTTTAAGTGATCCGGTCAGTTTTGGGTAAGAACAAACCAAAATATAACACTGTAGGGTGAATAAATGATGAGAGAATTTTCATTTTTTGGGTGAACTATCCGTTTAAAAGGATTGGTAGTTCCCCTTTGTTACTTTCAAATCTACAGACAGCCTTATCAATAGATAAATTACTATTTTCTGGTTTTTGTTTCTAGGGAATTTTGAGTAAATATTGTGTAAAAATATTGTTATTTAATGTCAGCAATTTTGTGTTTGTCTCATTTGCCATTAAATTATATGTATAACGGCCATCACTTTGGATATCAACATCGGTTTTAGCCATTGAAAACACCTTATCGGTTGGTCACTAGTACAATCCAGCTAAAACCAGCTTGTGATGGAAGCTCCACATGGTTTCTATTTGGTTGAAGCTGGTCCAAGATTTTTTGATTGTGTTTGAAAGTCCAACTTGACCACCTTAAGCAGGTTAAGCTGCTTTATTTTTTTTTGTTTTTTTTTTTGCTTGGTGTTTTTTATGAAATAGAAGCGAGCACAATGCATACATATAGGATAAAGCCCTGACTCTACATAAAACCCTACATTTTCTTCTTAGATAAGAGTCTCTCCATATATCCCCAGAAGGACAAAGAGATGAAAAAACAATACCACCTTATGGTGACATGACAGTTCCTCTCCATTGTGGACACATCCTTCAGAAGTACTCTCAGTGTGTAAATACTGTACATTATGTTGTTGAGTAAATCTCCTCTTTCTCCATATGGAGAGAGAGCTTTTAATGCTCACGTACTCGCAGGGTAATTTGTCCTTGTTGTCAGGGTAGGTCTTAGAATTACTTCAAAAGTTGCTAAGCAACAGTATGGTTCGGTTCTTTTGCCATGGAAAAAAAGAGAGAGGGAAAATGTGTTTGAAAGAGAATAGGGAAAGGTTTTGCTGTCTTACTCAAAAGAGATATGTTGTTTGTTTGTGGCCTGAAGTCTTTTTTTTTTTCAGAATAGCACAATCTTGTATATTTCCTGGTTAGTTCTTGCTAGCGGCAACTTGTGTGACTTTAAGCATTTAAATATTGTGATAATTAACTCTCGAGTCATCAGTGGTCCCTGGAGTTCAGACTAGTTAAGAGAAATGTTACTTAATAATAGACCCATAATAAGCAAATTATTATAAACCTGTAATGACTTTTTGGTAAGATGACTGACATGGCTCAACAAAATAGATATATAGATATAGATTAATATATTACAAAATGCCTAAAATTGAATATATAAAAGTATAGATAAAATTACGTTTTCTTTCTTGCCCCATTGGCAAATTGCTTTTTTCTTGATGTAAGCAAAACTCGAATTATATTTTGGGGAGTTAATGCTTAAAAGAAAAGACAATTTGCCAATGAGGTAAGAAAAATAAACTTATTTCAAGATAAACTGTATTGTCTGATTACAAGTTGTATTATCTTAAAAATGTTTGCTTTTCATGGGCCTGGGTAGCTCAGTGGTAAAAGACGCTGGCTACCACCCCTGGAGTTCGCTAGTTTGAATCCCAGGGCATGCTGAGTGACTCCAGCCAGGTCTCCTAAGCAACCAAATTGGCCCGGTTGCTAGGGAGGGTAGAGTCACATGGGGTAACCTCCTGGTGGTCGCTATAATGTGGTTCATTCTCGGTGGGGCGCGTGGTGAGTTGAGCACGGATGCCGTGGTGGATGGCGTGAAGCCTCCACACACGCTATGTCTCCGTGGCAACGTTCTCAACAAGCAACGTGATAAGATGCGCGGGTTGGCGGTCTCAGACACGGAGGCAGCTGAGAGTCGTCCTCCGCCACCCGGATTGAGGCGAATCACTACGTGACCACGAGGACTTAAAAGCGCATTGGGAATTGGGCATTCCAAATTGGGTGAAAAAGGGGGAAAATCCACAAAAAAAAATATACAGTATATACACTCACCGACCTCTTTATTATGTTATTTTATGTTCTGTTCTTGGCTGACAGAAGTGGAACCTGATGTGGTCTTCTGCTGTTTTAGCCCATCCGCCTCAAGGTCGGACGTGTTGTGCATTCTGAGATGCTATTCTGCTCACTACAATTGTACAGAGGAATTATCTGAGTCACTGTAGCCTTTCTGTCAGCTCGAACCAGTCTGACCATTCTCCGTTAACCTCTCTTATCATCAAGGCATTTCGCCTACAGAACTGCCGCTCACCGGATGTTTTTTGTTTTTCGCAACATTCTCTATACATTCTAGAGACTGTTGTGCGTGAAAATACCAGGGATTCAGCAGTTACAGAAATACTCAAACCAGCCCGTCTGGCACCAAAAATCATGCCACAGTCGAAATCACTGAGATCCAATTTTTTCCCCATTCTGATGGTTGATGTGAACATTAACTGAAGCTCCTGACCTGAATCTGCATGATTTTATGCATTACACTGCTGCCACATGACTGGCTGATTAGATAATCGCATGAATAAGTAGGTGTACAGGTGTACCTAATAAATTGATCGGTGAGTGTATACTGTATGTTTGGATTTTTTTCTTATTTCAAAGATGTTTAGGAAATTGATGTTTAGGGTAACACAAAAATGTAATTGACATAGCTAAAATTGAACCATTTTGTCATATTACCTGTTTTATAATGTGTCATGTCATACAAAAAAAAAAAAAGAAGTGAAGTATGAAGGTTAAGTATGTTACTTTTACGAAGTTTAAATATTTTCTCCTATCCCAAGTTAATATGCAGATTCAACATAAGTAAGCCATTTGTAGGTTGATTCCCTGAAAAGTGTAA
This sequence comes from Myxocyprinus asiaticus, assembly GCF_019703515.2. Taxonomy (NCBI): domain Eukaryota; kingdom Metazoa; phylum Chordata; class Actinopteri; order Cypriniformes; family Catostomidae; genus Myxocyprinus; species Myxocyprinus asiaticus. Next base: position 10,020,112 of record NC_059363.1, on the reverse strand, counting down.
ACACTGTGGCTCTGTGGTGCTATCAGAGCATTGCTTTGTTTGTTTGGGCATTCTGGACGGCCTGAAACCAATGGTGGGAGTTTGGGGCAAGACCATCTGTTTGTCCAACCCATGGAAGACAGGATAAGGTGTCCGGAAGATTTTTTTGCAACTCGTTTGAAATTCTAAAAGCATCTGTAACATGCTAGTGCGCCCAGAATATTTCTGTAACCACTTGAGCACACATCCATTGAATATTTACTATTTCTTATTCTCTTGAACTATCCAAATGGCTACTGCGATTTAAGTACAAACAAAAGCAACTGTGCTTAACCAAAACAGGGATTCAAAAGACTTGGAGATGCTAGTGAAAAACGTAAGAGCCAGGGCAGCAAGTTGTGGAAATGCAGTGCTTTTTTATTACAACAATTAAGCATACTCTGACTCAGTCCATACTGTCTGCCTGCCACAGATTGAGTATAAATGTAGATATATTGCTTAATTATTAACTCACCCTGATGTTACTGCAGTCCACATTGACCTCAATGATGTCTCTGCTCAACCACAAAGACAAACTTCTGAAAGACACCAAGCTCAATTCATCTGTTATTCATGACAGCTGTGACATTTTAGTTTTTATATTTCTTAGAGACCATACTTGCCACAGTTGTAAATCTTAGGGTTTTCTACAGAGGACACTCTGGGCTTGTCAGATATACCACACACTCATGTGTTCTAACCCACTAGGTGACACTACACGTGAATAGGGTAAAATAAAAAATAAATATAAATAAACTTATTACTTTTTAAATTATATTTCTGTGCCAACGTGTGACAAACACTCATTATGTCTGAACATATCGACTAAAAGCAGACACTGCTAATTCATATGTATAGTAGAGTGCATTAAATGTATACAAATTATAAACATCTTTTATGTACATATTTTATTTTTTTACATTTTCATTAAAGCAGTGTTGCAGAGAATGTGCTGAAGAAGAAAATTAGCTAACAACCTAAAACGTAATTTTTGAATGGAAAATCATTCCTTCATTTTTATAGTAACTGGGTCCTGAAGTCCTCATCAAATAAAATATGAATAAAATGTTTTATTTTTATTTATTTTAAAAATGTCCTATGTGTCTTATGCACCAGACTCTTTATGGACATTAAACAAAACTGCAACAAAAATGTTTTTACTAAATATAATTTACTGTATATGCACAGTAGGCATTCATATATATTACACATATTATTATTATTAGGCCTGTCAATAGATAATAATTCATGATGATTTATCTGATTTTTCTTTAATTTATTTATTTATTTTATTGCTGTCGACACTATTTATTTTATTGTCAAAATATACAGTTGCTTTTAAAATATGCAGTAGAGCAATGTTTAATGCATTCAGTTCCCCTTTTAAGGGAAGAAAACAAAATAACATGTAACAAAGATTTTTGCCAGTAGCAAAATATCATAGGTCATATTTGACTTGAACTTTGATGATAATTTAGTTCCACCATGCAAAGACTGCAACATGAATTAACTTTTGTTTTTGAACAAATTAGCTGTTAAGAAGGTCTTTTTCTATCATTTACTAATTAACACGAGTCAGACTATTCCATTGAGTCTTGCGCACCTGAGCTAGTGGTCTTGCAGTTGGTTGCAAAGTGGTAGAAAGAAGATAGAACAAAATTAAGCAGTTTTTAATGTCATATTGGGCAGATGCATTAACCGCAATAAATCTAACAGTGGTTAAACACTTCAAAAGTTAAAGGGATAGTTCACCCAAAAATGAAAATTCTCTCATCATTAACTCTCCCTCATGCCATCCCAGATGTGGGTGACTTTCTTTCTTCAGCAGAACACAAAAATTTTTAGAAAAATATCTCAGCTTTGTAGGTCCATACAATTCAAATGAATGGGTGCCAAAATTTTGAAGCTCCAAAAATCACAAGTCAGCATAAAAGTAATCCATAAGACTCCAGTGGTTAAATCGATATATTCTGAAGCGATATGATAGGTGTGGGTGAGAAACAGATCAATATTTAAGTCCATTTTTACCATAAATTCTCCTCCCTGCCCAGTAGGGGGTGATATGCACGAAGAATGTGAATCACCAAAAACAAAAGAAGAAGAACTTAAATATTGAACTGTTTCTCACCCACACCTATCATATCGCTTCAGAAGATATGGATTTAACCATTGGAATCTTATGGATTAATTTTATGCTGTGTTTATGTGCATTTTGGAGCTTCAAAATTTTGCCACTCATTCACTTGCTTTGTGAGGACCTACAGAGCTGAGATATTCTTCCAAAAATCTTCATTTGTGTTCTGCAGATGAAAGAATGTTCCTAAATGTATATAAACGTCTTGGAAAACATCCTTATAAGCTGCTCATTGACTGTATCCCACTACTTGCGGAGACATATTGTTGATTCTCCTCCTAACAGGTCACTTCCCATCTCTCACAAATAGCAGCAAAGAGTCTGTGGTACTACCTGCAAACAGCCCCAGTCACCTCCCTGGACTTTGTGCAAAGCTTTAGCTGTCTGAGTCTGGGCGATATATTCCCCTCTGCCCTTTAAATCTATCCAGCCCCCTCCATTTTCATGCCTACCACACAAATGAGAGTTTAGCTTCCCTGAGAACAGCCCTGCACCCCTCTGGCTTATTTCACTGGAAGCAGAATGAGTGAATTCATTGAGTCCTCATTAGAACTTGATGAACACTTTTGCAATATGCTGTCTGATATGAAATATAGTTGTTTTTTTATGGGAGTCATGGCAGATCTTAAGGTCTGTTTACACAGAGTTAAAATAAATGGGGCTCTGATGGATTTTGGGCATTTTTTACTTTTGGACATTGTTTTCCTTTAGTAAATATTATTACATCTTTATTAAATATTCCTATGCTTTTGCCAAGCATTACTGCAGAAAAAAAAAAAAGGTTACTCAGAAATAGAGTTTCACAGTTTGCTGCCAATCTTATCAAGTGTGAAAACAAAGTCAAAGTGTTTTTTTTTTTTTGTTTTTTTTTTTAAAGGATACTTATTAATTCTTCATGAAATCATTAGGTATTAATTACTGGTGTTTTCTAAGGTAAGCATCATAATTGCTATTGATTTGAACAAACCCATTACCCCAGGTATTACACTTCAGCACCGTTTGCGCTACGAGCATGACTGATTAGCAGCTTGTTGAGAAAAGTTGCGCTATTACTTTTCTAAGCAATCAGATTTACGATTTTCACCTGGTTGATGGTAAAACAGGTGACAAAAATTCCCATAGACTTGCACTGAAGGAAGCACACAAGCCAAATCTAGGGACCAGAATAACTAAGGGGTGGGCTCCTTTGACATCAGCCAGTAAGCAAACACCCGGAAAACCCTACTAACCCCATAGCAATGTGTTTGCAACCACCCATAATACCCAAAACAAGCATCACTCATATTTTATTCCATAAAATGTAAAACATAGATCCCGTTTTGTCATTATCTTTGCAGAATATGAGCACATTTCCTGTGGAGAAGAAGGTATTTCCTGCCTCCAGCTCCTCCAGGGGCTTCCCTGTGCCCTTTGACCTTCCACCTCAGCGTTACTCCAACACAGGTAAATTTTATTATGGTTTTAACAGTGTTTTGTTTTTATTTCTGTTGTATTTTTGATGTCTTTTTTTTTTTTGTTAGGTTTTACTCCAGAACCATTAGTTGTATTACATTTATATATATATATATATATATATATATATATATATATATATTTTTTTTTTTTTTTTTTCTAGTTTTATAGCAATAGTTCACCCAAAAATGAAAATTCTCTCATAATTTACTCACCCTCATGCCATCCTGGATATGTATGACTTTCTTTCTTCTGCAGAACACAAATTATGATTTTTAGAAGAATATTTCAGCTCTGTAGGTCCATACAATGCAAGTGAATAGGTGCCAAAATGTTGACACTCCAAAAAGCACATAAAGGCATCATAAAAGTAATCCATATGACTCCAGTGGTTTAATCCATATTTTTAGAAGTGATAAGATAGGTGTGGGTGAGAAACAAATCAATATTTATGTCTTCTTTTGCTTGAAATTTTTCTCCCTGCCCAGTAGGGGGTGATATGCATGAAGACTGTGAATCACCAAAAACAAAAGAAGAATGTAAAAGTGATCTGTTTCTCACCCATACCTATCATATCACTTCTGAAGATATTGATTTAACCACTGGAGTCTTGTGGATTACTTTTATGCTGAATTATGTGATTTTAAGAGCTTCAACATTTTGGCACCCATTCACTTGCATTGTATGGACCAAAAGTGCTGAGAAATTCTAAAAATCTTCAGTTGAGTTCAGCAGATGAAAAGTCATAGACATCTGGGATAGCATGAGGGTGAGTAAATGATGAGACAATTTAACTTTTTGGGTGAACTATTCCTTTAAGTTAGTTTTAGGCCACATCCACACTTATCCTTTTTTAATTTCCTAACTTCATTATTTTCCAAATTCTGCGGTAATAGTAAACGTTTTTGAAAGTCTCCGTTTTCCAACTTGAAGGATAGACGTACAGTGCATCCGGAAAGTATTCACAGTGCTTCACTTTTTCCACATTTTGTTATGTTTTAGCCTTATTCCAAAATGGATTAAATTCATTATTTTCCTCAAAATTCTACAAACAATACCCCATAATGACAACGTGAAAGAAGTTTGTTTGAAATCTTTGCAAATTTATTAAAAATAAAAAATGAAAAAAATCACATGTACATAAGTATTCACAGCCTTTGCCATGACACTCAAAATTGAGCTCAGGTGCATCCTGTTTCCACTGATCATCCTTGAGATGTTTCTACAACTTGATTGGAGTCCACCTGTGGTAAATTCAGTTGATTGGACATGATTTGGAAAGGCACACACCTGTCTATATAAGGTCCCACAGTTAACAGTGCATGTCAGAGCACAAACCAAGCCATGAAGTCCAAGGAATTGTCTGTAGACCTCTGAGACAGGATTGTATCGAGGCACAGATCTGGGGAAGGGTACAGAAAAATGTCTGCAGTATTGAAGGTCCCAATGAACACAGTGGCCTCCATCATCCGTAAATGGAAGATGTTTGGAACCACCAGGACTCTTCCTAGAGCTGGCCGCCCGGCCAAACTGAGCGATCGGGGGAGAAAGGCCTTAGTCAGGGAGGTGACCAAGAACCCGATGGTCATTCTGACAGAGCTCCAGCATTTCTCTGTGGAGAGAGGAGAACCTTCCAGAAGAACAACCATCTCTGCAGCACTCCACCAATCAGGCCTGTATGGTAGAGTGGCCAGACGGAAGCCACTACATGACAGCCTGCCTGGAGTTTGCCAGAAGGCACCTGAAGGACTCTCAGACCATGAGAAACAAAGATTGAACTCTTTGGCCTGAATGGCAAGCGTCATGTCTGGAGGAAACCAGGCACCGCTCATCACCTGGCCAATACCATCCCTACAGTGAAGCATGGTGGTGGCAGCATCATGCTGTGTGGAAGTTTTTCAGTGGCAGGAACTGGGAGACCAGTCAGGATCGAGGGAAAGATGAATGCAGCAATGTACAGAGACATCCTTGATGAAAACCTGCTCCAGAGCGCTCTGGACCTCAGACTGGGGCGAAGGTTCATCTTCCAACAGGACAACGACCCTAAGCACACAGCCAAGATAACAAAGGAGTGGCTACAGGACAACTCTGTGAATGTCCTTGAGTGGCCCGGCCAGTGCCCAGACTTGAACCCAATTGAACATCTCTGGAGAGATCTGAAAATGGCTGTGCACTGACGCTCCCCATCCAACCTGATGGAGCTTGAGAGGTCCTGCAAAGAAGAATGGGAGAAACTGCCCAAAAATAGGTGTGCCAACCTTGTAGCATCATACTCAAAAAGACTTGAGGCTGTAATTGGTGCCAAAGGTGCTTCAACAAAGTATTGAGCAAAGGCTGTGAATACTTATGTACATGTGATATACATAGTTTTTTATTTTTAATAAATTTGCAAAGATTTCAAACAAACTTTTTTCACGTTGTCATTATGGGGTATTGTTTGTAGAATTTTGAGGAAAATAATTAATTTAATCAATTTTGGAATAAGGCTGTAACATAACAAAATGTGGAAAAAGTGAAGTGCTGTGAATACTTTCCGGATGCACTGTAAACATAGCAAAAGGCCACGTCCACACTAATACATTTTCATTTAAAAATGCATAAATTTCACTACGTTTATGCCTCTCATCCGCACAAGAACAATATTTGCAAACAGAACGCTTTGAAAACGCTTTCCATCGCCACATATTTTGGGATACAAACAACAGAGTTTTCAAATGAAAAGAATAAATGTGGATGTGGCCTTAGTTTTTCAATTTATGTAGTTTTAGAATTTTAAGCACTAATTTTGCATTAACTGATATAAAATAATTGAAATATGAAATTTAAACATTTGAAATTAATTAATAATGTATTTTTGCTAGACTTTTTGTGTTCTGTTTTACCAATTCAGTGTGCGGACAGCAATTTTTTGTATTTTTTAAATTTATTTCAGCTCCACGCACCTGAAGTAATACTAGTGGGTCAATATAAGTTTGAGCGCAACAGTATTTTCTATTACAGTTAAAGAAAATATTTTCATTTCTAGTGCACACTAAACGACTCAAGCTTGTCTCCTTTGATGTTTTGAGTCGGCGACTAGTCAATTGGTTTGTGAGTTTTTGTTTTTGTCATCGATAATAACAGTGAGACTGAATTCTGCATCATTCCTCAAAAGTAACTAAGCCAAGATTGGTGGTAGGGTTAACCTCTGACATTCTTCTGAACTTGGGTCAAGAGAAAGCGCAAAGTAAACACACACACACACACACACACACACACACACACAACTTTGCACATCAATGATGCATCCGCATCAATGTTGAAAGGTTTCTGTAATGCAAAGTACATTGAGTCACAGCCTTGATGAGAGGTTAACATTGACTTAATTCAGTGTTCAAATGATTCCCCAGGAAATGCTCTGGGGATATTAATTGCATAAGGCAAAACAGAAATTGAAAGGCGCCTGTCTATGCAGGCCAGGTTCCAGTCTGAATAAATAAATAAATAATGGCTCGTGGCTCAGTTGTATTTCCCCTAATTATGGCAGCCATTCTTTTAATGAGTGAGTGTGTTTCTCGAGTGTTCATCATTGAATGTGATGAGCAAGGTGTCCAAAAACACAGCTATGCATAGAAGCTAAGTGTTTTTTTTTTTAAATGCTGACAACGGTGAAGCAGAAGGGGTGTGCATGACACATGCAATTAATCGCATCTCATTTCCTGCTTAGTGGTGCACTCTAAGCCATCAATAAAGACTGATAATTAGGAAACATGTAATTTACTGGCACCAAAATTCAGTAATGTACAAAAGCATTTATTTCAGGCAAAAGTGTTTTCAATTGATTGATCGATTGACAGACAAATACTGTAGATATTGGATATAATTTACTCTTATGAATTGAAATGAATTTAATTAAGAAATTGTGTTAATTTAAATTAAATCTGAATTTATTAAATTAAACATTAAAAAAGTATTAAAGTGCCTTAATAAACTGATTTATTGATCCATTGATTGATCAATTGTTAGATTGATTGAAGCAGTAAAAGTAAGAGAATTAAGAACCGTAAGAAAGCATGTGATTGGTTAGTAAAGTTAATATTGTACAACTGGACTGGTATGCCAAAATCCATTAACTGTTCATTTTATATTGATTTAAATTAGCTTCTTGGTCATGAATCAAGTGTATGGCAGTTTTGTAAAACTTCGCTTTTTGACTATTTTGGTGCTGAGTTGATGTTGTACAATTACACAGTTTTAAAAGCTTCAGCTCTATAAAGAATAGTGATATAACATTAACATTTGTATTATTATTTTTAAGTAGAATATTACTCATTAGAAAAGCAGCGGATTATGCTGGTTTTGCCTAATATTATTAATATTATCATAATTGGTGGCCTGGTTAGCTCAGTGGTAAAATACGCTGGCTACCACCCCTAGAGTTCGCTAGTTCGAATCCCAGGGTGTGCTGAGTGACTCCAGCCAGGTCTCCTAAGCAACCTAGGGAGGGTAGAGTCACATGGGGTAACCTCCTCGTGGTCGCTATAATGTGGTTCGTTCTCGGTGGGGCACGTGGTGAGCCTCCACACGCGCTATGTCTCCGTGGCAACGCGCTCAACAAGCCATGTGATAAGATGCGCAGGCTGATGGTCTCAGATGCGGAGGCAACTGAGATTCGTCCTCCGCCACCTGGATTGAGGAGAATCACTGAGGAGAATGCCCAATTCCCAGCACACTGGGAATTGGGCATTCCAAATTGGGAGAAAAAGGGGACAAATCCCCCCCCAAAATAAATAAATAAATATTATCATAATTATTTATCAGGAAGAATTATTATGTTATCTATGGGATAATATACTGTCAGCTGTTTTGGAGTTATTTTGAAGGGGCTTATTTTGCTATCTTGACCGAATGACTGTAAATTGTCCCACTCATTACATGGCTGCTTACCAAGTAAAGAAATACACAGACAAGAATTATTGATTTTAGTTTAAATTATTTTATTCTGTGAGAAGAGACCACGGAGTGTATAGGAACACTAAACTAAACCTTCGCTTCGCATCAGAGTCTTGATCAACCTGCTGCTGTTTATTTTGAAATAATTACCAGATGACTTGCAAACTTAAAGGGATAGTCCACCCGAAAATAAGACTTCTGTCATCTTTAGATGTTAAGTCCCGCTAGTCTCTGTACTATGAAGTCGCTAGTGGGCGTTCCTACTGATGTCGCACTAACGTTATTGGTGGACTGCACATCAGTCCATAGTAGCTTTTGAAATGCTGATTACAGGTGATACTGCCGGTAAAACTAAGATATCATTATAATTTGACAAGGAATCAGTTCTCTTGCCTTTAAAAATGAACATTCTGCAGGGGAGAGCGTTTCATTTAAACTGCAGCAGTGCTTGTTGCATCATATCATTAAACAAGACGAACGATCTGTTCAAATATGAATCAGACGCATTCAGAATGCGAAAGTTTCTGACATGGTTTTCCACGCATCGTGTTCCATTGTCTTCACTCCAATTGGTAGTCGCTCCCGAATGTCGCTCGATTTGCATAAAGTGAAACTTTTCTCAACTTTGTTGTGTCGCTCGCCACGGCCACATCTTGTCGCCATTGGTCACTGTCGCTCATGTTGCCGGAAGTCGATGTGCTCTCATTGAAAACGAATGGCATCCTGTCACTTTGACCTTACAGTATGTGTTTCAACAAAGAGAAATTCATAGGGGTTTGGAACAACATGAGGGTGAGTAACTGATAACAACAACAAAAAATCATGGACTTACTTGTAGATAATGTGGGGAGACTGATTACGAGCACAGCTGTGTTTCCCGGATAAGCGTTCAGATACACAGTGTTGCCAAAGAACAATGGTCATTGACCAATCAGAATTAAGTACTTCAGAGAGCCATGTAGTAATGTGTTATAAAGCATATACTTAAATGGAAATCCATTTCTAGGGAAAGTACGTCCTCATACATGTATCTATAATCCTACTGTGCTTTTTTTAAAATTTTTTACAGAGGCAGGTTCATGGAAAAGGGTGCCAGAAATGTCATTCCATTGTTGGAAGTGCTATGATATTTAACCATGACTTGCAGAGCAATCTCGAAACTACTGGTTTTGAATTTTGGTCATTGGTATGGTGGATTTGTAGAGAAAAAGAAAGCAATTCATGTTGTCATGCACCTGACATTGAAAGTAGAGTATACAGTACCAGACATACTGAACGTGTGATGTGTTTCTATTATCAGCATTATTTTTTCTATGTTTTGAAATTACTCAACCATCTCAACCATCAAACGCTCTACTTATAACGTCAGGAATTACTAGTACTTATGTCAGTCTCCGTCAAACACTGTCCCTGTAATTGCAGAGAAAATCCTCCTTTCATTGGCGTCACGTGTTATTGGTCCTGCCAGTCTTGTCAGTTTAATCATGGTGAGAATATGTTCATGGTAATCGATGGTCCTATTGAAACGGAGGGTGTCATCCTTTTATGAACTGAGGCAGAAGCCCTCTGTGGTTGCCATGGCAGCGTTGGTCTTTGTTAACTGAGGCGGGTGATGCTAAAGGCTTCGGCTATAAAGTGGGATGAGGGGGCAGGGCTGTGAGATCAGGAAGAAATTGGGAGTCTTGTATGTATGTTTAATGAGCTGATGTTTGTGCACTGATGCATTGATGTGTTATATTAGCACACTTTAGCAGTAAATTATTATAATTATACTTAAATGATTATACTTACCATTTTACTATAACTATATACATTAAAGCTAGCCTAAATACAAATAAAACCTACTAAATCAAATGAACATTTTATAAAGTACTACATTAAGTAGGACATTTAATAAATGTAAATTATTAGTTTAGTATATTTATTTGCATTAAAGTGTTATTTTGGCTCTGCTCATACTTCTCTTACTATGCAGTATATAGTTTATACTGTGCATAAAATATGGATAGAATACAAGGGTGACCTACATTTGCTGAAATGTGCAGTATGATACAGAGCACACTGCATCCTTAAAATGCAGTGCGCTCGACTTGACCTTCCATTTCCAGTGTAATAAATTAACAATAATATAACCTTAATAAATAATAATGTTGTTCACAATGTTTAATCTATGTAAACAAAAATTGGATTAAAACGCAAAATAACCACTTTTATTTCCGAGATTATGTGAAATAAAACATGCATGTTATGAGTTCATGTGACAAACATAATAAAGTCATGTGACAACACTGTTGCTTACTGCATACTACATTTGTTGCATAATGCAGACTGTTTCACAAGCAAATTTTTAAACGACAGTAGGCAGTATTCAGTTAATACTGAGCAATAAGCAGTATGCTGGTATTCTATTCTGATTTTTGTGCTTCCAGAAGTATTCAAAATTTGCAAATGTACCAGACTTTAGTTAATTGCTTAAAGGTCTGACTGAATTACTTGGTTTCTTACCCATTCCATAGACTGTATATTTTAAAAAAAGAGTTCTGAAATGGGTGCAGGTGTAGGATAGAACTGTGTCCATGGCTCTCTTTTCTCCCTCTCAAAGGGTCACGACCAGGACAGACAGCACTCACTAAAAGCTTGGCTGATAGTAATTACCACCAAGGCCTTTCGCCTAGACTTGCATTAGTCACAGAACCCACAGTGTCTCCTCTAATATTAGTAAACAAAAGCTGACTTTGAACCGAGTGTATGTTTGCTCATCTCATATGAATTATTATCCAGTCAAGTCAAATTTTCATGTCACTGTCCTTGTTGATAGTCAAGTCATTTTTATTTGTATAGCACTTTTCACAACACACATGGTTTCAAAGCAGCTTTACAGAAAATTGTGCTGTAACAGAAAATTAAGCTGTAATGCCTTGTGTCATTGTGACCTGACTAATCCAGCATAACTATGAGTTGAGGAACAAAAAGTAGGTGTTTGCCTGGCTGAGTCTTTATTCTAGACTTAAACTGAAAGAGTGTGTCTGAGTCCCGAACAATGCAAGGAAGACTGTTCCTTAGTTTATGAGCCAAATAAGAAAAGGAACTACCTCTTTTTGTGGGCTTTGAGATATTGTGAATACTGTGGAGCTAGACCATTAAAAGCTTTGTGAGTAATTATCAGAATTTAAAAATTAATATGAAATATAACAGGTGGCCAATGTAGCGATGATAAAATTGGGCTGATATGATCATATTCCTTGGTTCTAGTCAGCACTCTAGCTGCTGCATTTTAAACCAATTCAGGACATCCTCCCAGTAATCCATTACATTAATCTAGTCTTGATCTAGTCATGAACGTGAATTACTTTTACAGCATCAGAAACAGAGAGCATGTATCATAACTTAGCAATATAGAGGTGGAAGAATGCTGTTCTCCAATCGAAATGTGTTTTTCAAGTTTCTGGTCCATTAATTAGCACCTCTGTTTTGTCAGAATTAAGTAGGATGTTTCTAGCCATCCACTTGGAAAATTGGGAAATTTTGTTGGGTTTCAAAGAAATATAAAGTTTGGTATTGTCGGTGTAACAGTGAAAACTAATTACACGGTTCCTGATAATGTCTCCCAGGGGAAGCAAATACAATATTCAATTTATAACTGGGCCTGTTTTAATGTCACTTGTTTACATACCTCTGTGTTAAACAATTAGCTTTAATGGAATCACATAAACCTAAACATTTATGATTGCACACCCCCCACTGTAAGAAAGTCTTCATCATCCAGAGGGTTGTTTAAGACCTATAATTAAAGCTTTTAGAAAACAGACATATAACCCTGGGCTTTACAAAGCAGATGTGCAATGATCGCAAACTTCCTTTCCTGCACCATGGCAACCGCTCTTCCATACCTGACCTCCTCTATAAAGGAAATACTGTACATGGAAATGTTCAGTCGAGGTAAAGAGTCTTTCTTTTGCTTGCACTCAAGTAGATTGTGTTTTGTATAGCTGTTAACTCAAAAAATGATTAGCACGTGTCACGTTGTTGCTGTTGTAACAAAACGCCATTATTTCCATTAGTTATTTCTTTTGCAAGAGCACCAGCGGGGGATAAATTAATAGTCATTGTAATGAATCATTTTGAATGCAAGATCCAAATAAACCCAGGGCAAAATTAAAAGTTTTGAAAGACAGCTGTTTTTCATTTAACAAAACAAAACCCTTTTGGCAGAATCTCACAAAACTTTTAAAGAATATGTCCAGCTCATATTTCAGCCCAAAATTAAAATAAATGTGTGTATTTTTTATTTAATTACATTTTATTTTTTTATTTGGGGAAACGTGGCCTGAAAAGTACTGTACATCATGGTAGTATTTGTTGTACTGCCTTTAATTTATGCAGAATCTGACCATGCATGTTTTCATGAGGTTCACCCTTTCAAAGTAATGGATGTCCTTTGAAATCAGACAATTTCTTTATTGTAGAGCATTCATTGACTATTTTAATTGTTGTCATGGAAAACGCTGATCAGTTTGATGTGACATTTTCTGTCTAAAAAGAGTTTTTAAATATGACATGTCTTGTGGCAGGTGATATGTACCTGATTATGGTTTCTTTAATAAGATCATCAGTCATGCTCAATCTCACCCCTGCAGTCAACTCCAAAGATATTAATACAGACAGAACCCAGTGACAGACTCAAATCTATACCTGAAACAAAACCTGCACCTATATATTAAGACAAATGTAATATATTTCAGTTTCTATTCCTGACCCGACTGCTAGTGCTTCTCTGCTCAATGATGAAAAAAGGATGATTTCATTTTCTTCTAAATCAGCTCCAAACTTCTCATCGCTTTTCAAACTGGCTCATGATGACCAACATTAGAGGGAGGAGCGACCATTGGGAATTGGAATAGATAGGTGCTCAGTTGCTACTCAAATATGGTTCTTTAATTCACAAAGGAGACTTTTGTGGACTGCTTTAGGTCCTCTTGTGTGTAAACACCTTGAAAAATATGAGGTTGTTCTTTATGAATGCTTCTTTCAAGGAATAGTTCACCCAAAAATTAAAATTCTGTCATTTACTCACTCCTGTTGATCCAAACACATATGACTTTTTCTTATGCGGAACACAAAAGGAGAAATGTTTATGAAAATTATGGTTCTCAAGTGCCACTGTGAACAAGCTTCTCTCATAGTGCTCATTAACATGCAATAGATGTCACGGTTTTCACTGAGGAATTACTTACATTTTTTTTTATTTTCACCAAAACCTATCATTAGTTCCATTTGAAAGACAAACCTCTGAATATTTATTATAATTCCTCCTTTTGTGTTCTGCATAATAAAGATAGATATTTGGGGTTGGAATGACATGAGGGTGAGTAAATTATGGCAGAACTTTCTTTTTGGGTAAACTAGCCCTTTAACGTTACATTTGTGCCAAAGATCAAATGTCATCCTCCCTCATTTTCGCTGATGATTATTTGGGTAAATCCGTTTTAATGCACCAATTCTGTCCTGAAAATGCATATCATACATGTTTTTATTCATTGTGCTTCATTTCCTCTTCAAGCATAATGGTGCTGTTCCAGGCAACAATTAAGTCTGAATGTGAATATTTGTGTTGCTCTACCGCTGAGTATTCCTGCTGTTCAAAGAAAAAACTGTCTGCTGTTATTGAAAGTTCTTGGAATTGTTCTGCTAATTAAATCATTCATTAGTGGAGCTTGCTAAGGTAAACATCACAATCACTATATGAGCACATAAAGTACTTAGGTGTGTGTTCAGTCCCTAACCTTAAGTATTAAACTTTTGCATTCGTTCCACACCATTCGTTCAAATGCATGGATGGAAACTCAAATCATGTGACTTCTTAAGAAGAGGTGTTATATGATTATAGAGGGTATTTACACTTTGTCACTTCATGTGTTTTTTGATCGAATTGTTAAGCGACGGAATAAGCACATTTAATTTACACTTGGCCACATCAATATGTCTCTAATCTTCAATTCCCACGCTATATGCAAATAAGACAAAAATAAAAATAACCAAATAAAATAGTTTACTTTCGTGATTATGCTAATGCTGGGCAGCAAATTTAAAAGATGTGATTTATTATTTGATTCCAAGTGACTTCACCCAGTGCACGTGTGTCTGGGCACGCTGTTTTTCCCCTCAGGGCTTGTCATAGGTAAGATATGTCATACAAGTCAGCTGCACTTATTGTCAGTGTTAAGTTTCAGTTTCATCAGTGATATGCATCAAATAAATGAAGAAAAGTTTCAGTCTCTCCTACAACGTGCAGCCGTTTCTTAATTTGTTACTATATATCGTGCAACGTGAACCCTATGCAAAGTTTGCATATGTGGCTTGAACAGCCAGATGCAGGAAACTCAAACCACCTTCGAAGTCTCGACTCATTCTTGCAGGGCATTTAATGATCGGATAGCATGAAACTTTTTTTTAAGAAACGTAAAAACGCATGAAGTGATCAAGTCTAAGTACCCCCATAGACTTGGAGGTGGGCTTGTTTGACTTAAGCCAGTAAGCAACCACCCCGAACACATTTGCAGCTGCATAGCTACGCCCAGGCAAACACCCTAGCATTGTGGCGGTGACTTTCGCATGGGCTTTTCTTTACTAAATCTAAAAATCTAGTTATTATTTCTGTGTATATGTGTAACGGGAGCCAGCTTGTACGTGATAGCTGTGCGGTATGTGTAAACCTCACTCCCCTGGCTTCAAGAGGCGCACTAACGACTGATACTAGGGGCTGTAGCCTCCTCGTTAGCACACCTGGCCGGTTCGAATCCCTCTCGGAGCAGGTAGAGTAGGACCAGTTACATATGCACAGATCTTTTTGTTGAAATTTTGAATGATATTGTAAATGAAGATTTAACCAGGTACACCATAACAAATTCCATGTCTCAAATTCACATTTTCCAGTATTTTTATATTTCAAATGAATAGGCTTTTTAAAGATTAAATCTGCAGGTGACAGAGTGCTCCCTGCATTTCACCCAATTATCTCACGGTGAGAGCTCCTTTGAGATATGTGCTTCATATATGTTCCTGAATTTAAGTAAAATAGTGTTCTCATATTATGGGTATTATTATATCTAAGCTGTTCAACAGTTACAGTAACTATTTGTTATGTTTGCCTCATTGTTTTGCATAATGTGCTTTCAAAGGTATTTTAACTGCTGGTGTGTTTTTGTGATTTGAATCCAATTGTGTCAGCCGGTTACCATGGACACTGCTCTTCAAGCCTTGCCATCTTTTACAGAAGTCTATATCCTATAATTCATCATTAAGTAAACTGCACTGGTTTGTGCATGATCCTTTATATTGATACTGTTCACACTGCAATAGTTGTGCCGTAGGTGAGCATTTGTCAAGGAAGGTCAAAACCTTCTGTTCTGTGCATGCCTGGAATCTCTGTTGGACCCGAGCAAATGATTCATTATTTTATTTTTTTCTCAATGCATTATCTCTGGATCATGAACTTTGCCTGGAGCCGATCAGGCTTAGAGATTGTATTGCTCTGGGTTTCCAATAATGTATGCTGTTGATTTTCAGTTGTGTCGTCCTCTCCTCACAGATCAACCATGGATCTGGAATATTCCATACACTCAAGCCCCAGACACTCATGGAAATGTATGGGTACCATCTTAACAATTGAAGACCCTCAGATCGTCTCCATTAGGTTGAATGAACATGGAGGTCAGGCCATTAGCATTTCTGAGTCTATTTTCAGCTCAAGATGCCGGTTCATCTATCCCTTAGGGGATATCTAAGGGATAGATGAATCTTTTTTCCTATCTTTTGGAACTTGACATATTTATGAGTTCTTTGGTAGCATAGTATGTGTGTCATTTGTCAATGTTCACTCTTTATACTGTTATTTAGTCCTGTTTTGTTGTTGTAGACACTATAGAGATAATTAGCCTTCAATCATACATGTTTTTGTAAATGACCCAAAAATACATTTTACAGTTAGAGAAACCATGAACTATGTAATAAATGTATTTTTCATTAACAGAGTCATCATATGTGTTTTTACAAGAACTTGCGTAGGCAGTATGCTGTCTTAAAACCTAGCACTCTCAAAAATCTCAACTGAACAATGTTTTCAATTAAACGACCACTAACAGTGGCATCGCCCAAATCACGTTCCAAGCTCAAAAGCAGGTAACGTACCATTTATAAAAGGTAATTTCTCATATCCATGTTCAGTGTGTTTGTGAGATTTGTTGTTTAACCAATATAGTCCTGATAAAAAGAACTAAATGAAATGGTGAAATCATCTTAAATTGGCTTTTTCTTTACTTTGCTTACCGACGTGTATTTGGAAATGAATTCCAGGCAAAGCACCAAGGGCGGATTGATTTTTTCATTCTTTGCTAGAGTGATGCAGTAATGTGCTTGTGGAGCACTATGCTCCCTTGACATTGGTGATATATTGAATATGTTCAAAATACAGAAAATATTGGAGCTTATTCATACTTATCCTCAAATTGTCAGGTTGCCTAGCAACATGGGGGCACAGGAATTCCCTGTGGCCCGTATATTTTATTTTCATGAACAAATATTTTGATAGTCTAGACATTATTTAATGGTTATACTGTATAAACTGTCAAGCATGTCTAGACAAAAAAGTTAAAGTTAGTGTGCTTTTTGGAATGTCTATTCTACATTGTGAAATGAAATATTCAATGGGGAGAACCATCTGAATTATGTATCTCTTGCACAGCCATTTGTGACATTTATCAGAACTATTTTAGACTTTGATCGGATAAATATCAGAGAGCTCTTCTCCATTCTAAAAAGGTCTTTCAGTATTGATCTTAAAGAATTTGGACAATTCCTAATAGAGCTGTCTGGCCTAAACAGTGACAATCATTTTGTGTGTACTCTATTGAGTTACCACTGTGTTGACGATTCCAATTACATCTCTGCCATAATTCATGATTTTCCCCCTCTTATTACTAAACTCATAATTTAGAATTTCATTTGAATAATGTTTACACCCTGAAGTGTATTTTTATGTGGCGTTAGAACACATGAAAGGTTTGTCTTGTTTGACAAAGATATGGTTTAAATATAAATCAAAATACAGGCTTTGAAAGAGGTAGAATTCGAATGAAAAAGGTAGTAACACTATGTTACCGTGTCCTTGTTAAACATATTACTTGTTACAATATTTAATTACTATAGAAAATGTATATTTACAAGCAGTTCCACCAAACAGTTGTATATTATGTGCATGTTGTTCATTAGTATTTCAAAGTATTACTGTAAATAGCAGAAAAACAAAAATTAATAGGGTAACACTTTTTTATACTGTATTTTTTTTTTTTACTGTTACACATTACTTTTTACTAAAATGAATTACAATAGTATTAACTATTATATTAACTGTTATAAATTTACATGCAACTGCACAGTAGTTACACAGTATGTACATGTAGTTAATATTACTTGTACTTACAAAATTACACTGTTATACAGACACTGCAAAATAAAGTGTGACCATAAATAGTTTTAGAAATTAAAATTATATTTACAAGTACAAACACCTCATGGCCCTTAATTTATTATTCTTGCTAGAGGCAATGAGAATAAAATGAGGGAAAGTAAGCCACAGTCTAGGTCCAAGACCAGTCAGAGTAGGACCATGGACAGTGAAACCTGAATTTATGAATGGTCAACTAGAAAATACAAATAAGAAATTGATTGAACAGTTATCTGAAATATACACTACCGATCAAAAGTTTTGAAACACTTCACTGAAATGTTTCTCGTGATCTTAAAAATCTTTTGATCTGAAGGCGTTTGCTTAAATGTTTGAAATTAGTTTTGTAGACAAAAATATAATTGTGCCAACATATTAATTTATTTCATTATAAATCTAAAATTTAATGATAAAATAAAAGTTTTTGAAATTGATGACTTGGACCAAATAATAAAGAAAAGCAGCCAATAAGTGCCCAACATAGATGGGAACTCCTTCAGTACTGTTTAAAAAGCATCCCAGGGTGATACCTCAAGAAGTTGTTTGAGAAAATGTCAGGAGTACATGTCTGCAAATTCTAGGCAAAGGGTGACTACTTTGAAGATGCTAAAATATAACACAGTTTTGATTTATTTTAGATTTTGTTTAGTCACAACATAATTCCCATAGTTCCATTTATGTTATTCCATAGTTTTAATGACTTTACTATTATTCTAAAATGTGAAAAAAAATAAATAAAAAAATAATAATAATAATATAATAAAGAAGTGTTCAAAACTTTTGACCGGTAGTGTAGATAAGAGCATCTACAGTGGCCTCAGAAGTATTTGGACAATTTAGCCACACTTAAAACATATACATTTCATTGCATTAGATAAAATGTCAAACCAAGTGACCTGCAGAAAATGATGCTTTCTTAGAACTAACTCTTAACTTTTCTTTGTCATTTTTGCTTATATTGTGTAGCAGTGTGATGGTGTGAACTGTTTCACTCTTTCTTCTGCTGAAGGTTCATTCAATACAAGTGAATGGTGACCAGAACTTTGAAGGTCCAAAAAGCATATTAAGGCAGCATGAAAATAATCCATATGACTCACGTGGCTTAATCCATGTCTTCAGAAGTGATCTGATTGGTGTGGTTGAGAAACAGATAAATATTTACATCCTTTTTTTTTTACTATAAATTCCCCTTTCACATTCTTCTTTTGTTTTTAGCAATATGCATCTTCATTCATATTGCCACTTACCGGGTAGGGAGGAGAATTTGTAGTGAAAAAAGAACTTAAATATTTATCTGTTTCTCACTCTCAGCAATTATA
Organism: Myxocyprinus asiaticus; assembly: GCF_019703515.2. Taxonomy (NCBI): domain Eukaryota; kingdom Metazoa; phylum Chordata; class Actinopteri; order Cypriniformes; family Catostomidae; genus Myxocyprinus; species Myxocyprinus asiaticus. The sequence goes on along the minus strand of NC_059363.1, from coordinate 10,000,755 downwards.
TCACTTCAGATGACATGGATTAAACCACTGGAATCATATGGATTAATTTTATGCTGCCTTTATGTCCTTTTTGGAGCTTCAAAGTTCAGGTCATCATTCACTTGCATTGGATGGAACAACAGAGCTGAGATATTCTTCAAAATATCTTCATTTGTGTTCAGTAGAAGTCACACATCTGAGATGGCATACGGGTGAGTAAATGATGAGAGAATTTTAATTTATGGGTGAACTATCCCTTTAAATTCACACAGGTGTTCTAGCAGAGTAACCACAGGGGTAGTTCATCACATTAAAAATGGACATCCTCCACAAACTTTGACAACCAGAAAGTGTACAAATATTTTTTGTCTTAATTTTGAACAACATATCTATTTTTTAATAATTTTCAAACATATTTTTGTGAAATGTTATGTTTGAAATTGTTCTTGTGCTATCTACAACTTGTTGGCACTTAATTTTGTTTTTTAATGCAAAGACATTCATACATTTCTAAGTGTTCCAATACGTTTATGGGCCACAGTGTATTCTGAAACTGATAGACTCAGGAAATCACACTAGCATGTGCTTTATGGTGCCCTTTTATTCTAATGCCTTGAATATTGGACCAAAGTCGATGTACTGCGGTAAAGTTAGTTTTACGTTTGACATTTGTTGGACATTCGATTTGATGACCATTAAACTCTGCGCATTTCATGTTTTGACCCCAAACCAACTTAGATCTACATAAACAACTGTAATTTGCATAGCACAAGGCTTAAATAAAAATGATAATAATTAGCCCTATAAATCAATTAAACTTTGTAAACATATGACGTTATAACATTAGGCTAATAGTGAAATGCTCAGGTAAATATCCCATTCATAGCACAAGGCTCTGTTTGGGGAATATACGTTTTATAAATTTTAGAACTTTAAATGTATGTAATACTCTAAATCAATTAAACTTAGGGACAGTTTGAGCTAAAAATGTAAAACCAACTTCAGTAAACTCAGAATATAATTCCTTACATTGCACATGGATTATTTTTGAGAGTTTTTATTTGGTATTTTTTATATAGAATTGTTAATCCATATAAATCTTTTAAACTTAGGGACCGTTTGAGCTAAATATGTCAAACCAACTGCAAATTACTTAGAATATTATTCTTTACATAGGACTAGGGTTATTTTTGAGAGTTTGTAATTGGGATTTTTTTATATAGAATTTTTAATCCATATACACTACTGGTCAAAATTTTTGAAACACTTGACTGAAATGTTTCTCATGATCTTAAAAATCTTTTGATCTGAAGGCGTATGCTTAAATGTTTGAAATTAGTTTTGTAGACAAAAAATATAATTGTGCCAACATATTAATTTATTTCATTATAAATCTAAAATTTAATGATAAAATAAAAGTTTTTGAAATTGATGACTTGGACCAAATAATAAAGCAAAGCAGCCAATAAGTGCCCAGCATAGATGGGAACTCCTTCAATACTGTTTAAAAATCATCCCAGGGTGATACCTCAAGAAGTTGGTTGAGAAAATGTCAAGAGTACATGTCTGCAAATTCTAGGCAAAGGGTGACTACTTTGAAGATGCTAAAATATAACATAGTTTTGATTTATTTTGGATTTTGTTTAGTCACAACATAATTCCCATAGTTCCATTTATGTTATTCCATAGTTTTGATGACTTTACTATTATTCTAAAATGTGAAGGGAAAAAAAAATATCATAAAGAATGATTAAGTGTTTCAAAACTTTTGACCGGTAGTGTAAATCAATTAAATTCATGGACTGTTTGACCTAAAGATGTCAAACCAACTGCAAATTACTCAGAATATTATTTCTTATATAGCACAAGGCTTGTTTTTGAGAGTGTTTATTTTTTTGTTTTTTTATATGGAATTTTTTATCCATATAAATCAATCAAACTCCAAGACTATTTGACCTAAAGATGTCAAACCAACTTCAGTCAACTCAGAATAGTATTCCCATCTTTTTTCACACCACTCTCTGGTACCTTCTGCAAATCAGTAAAAAGTTTGACAACTTTAGGTTAAACGGTCTTGAAGTTAAATGGATTTATATTTTATTATATAAATATAAATATTCTATATTAAAGTACCAAAGAATAATCCAAAAAATAAGGCTTGAGCTATATAAACAATAATATTCTGAGTAATTTGCAGTTGGCTTGACATTTTTAGGTCAAATGGTCCCTGAGTTTAATTGATTTATATGGATAAAAAATGCTATATAAAAAAACAAAAAAACAAATAAACACTCTCAAAAATAAGCCTTGTGCTATATAAAGAATAATATTCTGAGTTTACTGAAGTTGGTTTGACATCTTTAGCTCAAACTGAGTTTAATTGATTTAGAGTATTACATACATTTAAAGTTCTAAAATTATTATAAAATGTATAAAACGTATATTCACCAAACAGAGTATTGTGCTATGAATGGGATATTAATCTGAGCATTTCACTATTAGCCTGATGTTATAACGTCATATGGGTTACATTGTTTAATTGATTTATAGGGCAATTTTTTTTTTTTTTTTTTTTTTTTTTTTTTTTTTTTTTAAGCCTTGTGTTATGTAGATTACAGTTTATGTAGATCTAAGTTGGTTTGGGCTCAAAACATGAAATGCGCAGAGTTTAATGGTCATCAAATCGAATGTCAAACGTAAAACTAACTTTACCGCAGTAGTCGATGTGACGTCAGCTAAGTATCAGTCTGCTCCTCGCCGGAACGTTTTATTCTGCGTCCGACCACTGAACACGTTGCATGCGCAAAATCAGATCGCGCTTTTAGGCTATAACAAATGTCTTGTGCTTTACACAAATCTCAAAGTAACAGGCTGGTGTTGCGTTTCATGCATGAGGCTTGCATAGACACAGCCGTCGCGGCTCCGGGAGTCTCATGCAGTCGCGAGAAATATGCGCTTTTCCTTGCTTTTCACTAAGAACTTAAGGCACAGAGAGTTCTTCCACCTGTTTTACAATAAAAGTTGAGCATAAACTGCTCTTACGCGCTTACTAAAGTTGTTTAAGCTCATGCACAAATGTAATGCATTATTGTTTATTTTAAGATCTAACAATGCGTGAAGCCTCCTTATGGAATAACCAGCGATTCACCAGGATTGCCAACCTCTGAAACAAGCTGAGAACCAGCGAGAAGCATCACATGAGATGAGCTGAACTACTGGATCCACCTAATCTCATCTGTGAAGATTTAAACTCGCAGAAACTCCATTCTCAGAGGATGGCATGAACATATCTTATCATTGCTTATATGCACGTTTTATACATGCATTCCAAGAATAATGGAAGACGTGGACGTTTTTCACAGTTGCATGCCCACCACCGTCAAATGTAAGATGTGGAGACTTTATCAGTCGTGTCCAGCAGTCGTCACATAATGGCATGTAGAGGCGCGTGCTGCTGTGGCTTTGGTCCTGTGAATGAAGATAATGCCAGGTTTATAATGTTGCTACTCCTCATCATCCTTTATCTCATGTGTGGAGCCGCTGTCTTTTCAGCACTGGAACATCCCAAGGAGAGACAAGCGAAGGAAAGATGGGCTCAGAGGTTTGAGCTGTTCAGCCAAAAGCACAATCTCAACAAAAGTGATCTGGAGAAGTTTTTGAGACATTACGAAGAGGCGAACATGGCAGGGATCCGGGTGGACATCCTCAGACCTCGGTGGGATTTTACAGGAGCGTTTTATTTTGTCGGAACTGTCGTTTCCACAATCGGTAAGGACGGGAAAAAAGCACAAAACAATGACAAATGCAAGTCTAAGAACCGTTCTTAAATATGTGGTATTAATCAGTATCTTTTAACATTGCGTATTGCAATGAAATGACAATGCACTATTCTTAAATATGTTATATAAATCCATAATCTTCTATATTGGGTAGATAAGCAATGCAGTTCGTAAGCTGTCATTAAGACAAGTCAAAGAGGTGTTCTTAAATATATAAATCTATAGGCTATCACTAAACCGTGATGCACAGTAAGTGAAATGTATTCTTGTTAATCTATTGCTTTTTATTGACAAATGCAAGTCCGCCAGGTATTACTTTGCATTGCAGTGTTAATGTCAGTATTGCAAAAGTAACTCGGAAAAAAAATAAATAAATAAATAAAAAGTATATTTTCAGTATGTTATGTGTGGCCCCAAAATTAATTTCGACTTGTCCCTCCTTTTCTTTAAAAGAAAAGCGAAAATCTGGGTTACAGTTAGAGACACATCCAACGGAAGTGAACGGGGCCAATCCGTAAACGTTAAAATACTCACTGTTTCAAAAGTATAGCCACAAGACATAAACAATATGTGTGTTAACATGATTTTGGTGTGATAAAATCACTTAAACCTTTTCTGTGTAAAGGTACATCCCGTTTTACTTTGTTGCCATGACGACGTGACGCCATAAACCCTGTAATCCCACAAAAACGACAATTTAAACTTTACATCTTAAATAATGCACAAGTTTTCACAGAATAATTCATGTAAGTGCATTTGTAAAATTATAAGCTTTACATTTTTGTCTTTAAAAGCTCTAAAAAATTGGCCCCATTCACTTCCAATGTGCCCCAAGAGTTTTTCTTTTTTTTTTCTTTTTTTTTTTTTAAGAAAAGGATGGATGAGTTGAAATATTTTTGTGTTGATCAACATTATGCCACAAATGTTGTCGATTGAGCTTAATTTATATTGAACCCAGAATATTTATTTAATGTATAATTATTTTATGGAGCTATACTTGTAAATATACTTTATCAGGGTTTGCCTTTTACCTTTGTATTTTATTATATAGGCTTGATATATGAAAAAAAAAAATGGCATATGTATAAGCATAAGGTTGCACAGTGTAAAATTATTGTTTAGCCTATGTATGCAACAGGTTAGCTGATCTTTTATTATAAAGGATTTGATGTGTACTGTATATTGAGGGTTTAGAAATCTGACAGCTTTGTAAACCTTGCCTCTGGCACAATGTCAGATCTGGACAAGAACTGACATTTACACAATGTGTTAAAAATGTAAAATTAGTCTGATACCATTTCTCATTTGCAGGTATAGAGTTTTCCATTTGCCATTAAAAATGTATTTTGTATTAATTACATTTCAAGTTGGCAAATATTGTTATTGAGATCAGCTCTAAGACTTAATTAAGATGCTGTAAATCCACATTCAACGGTACAGATTATGCAATTAAAAATGTATTTGCACAATTTCCCAGCCTGTATTCCTCACTAATTCCAAGAAAAATTCCCAAGGGGTTTACAACCCACAACCTCACAAACCCACAACTGTTAGTTTTTCCCAAATGATGATCTACAGACAACTGTATATTATACTTTCTTGTTATTTAGCACATTGTAATCTTTTAAATTGTTATTTATCATTTGATTTAGTTTTAACTCTGTGACCAAGAGTGACATGAAGGGGAATCAAAATATCTCAATACTGAGTTGGATATTAAGATAGTTTACAGACCTATGTCAAGGAGATGCATAAGCTCTTGTCTTTATGATGTCCTCTTCAATGGTGGCTTTTAAGTGGTCAAAAAACATCCATTAGAATAATAATGGCACTCTTTGTATTTGCCTTTCAATCAGTGTGACGGGGTAAGGTGGGAGATAGATCAGAATGTGTCAGGAATTCTGTAGGAAGAAAATAGTTTGTGGTGATTCAGAGACAAACACCATTTGAGTTCATTAAAGAGTCTTTGGCAAAGAATGTTACCAATTAGGGGAGATAGGGGCATGTTGTCACACTTTTGACTCCAGTTCAATTTCTCATGCAAGGTTTGTTTATGAAAGAATTTTTTTATATAGCCACATACAGTACCTAAATATACCTATACCATAAAATATTGGCTACAAATTGTTTTTTACCGTTAGTGCCCAGGAAAACAATACAGTTAATTGAACAAATGTGGACATTTTGTGACAACATGCTCTTAAGTTATCACTATAGCTAACACTATATGGAGTAAGTTGTCACAGTGGATCCTGCCATGTAAAAGACTATTATCTGTGTTTACAGCAAAATGTAAACAGTAAAACAATTATGAAACAAAACATCTCATGAAACAGCAAAAATGCAAAATCAAACCCAAAAATGTCAAACATTGTTGTGTCAGGCAAAAATAATTAATTATTTTATAATTAAGTTATAATTTCTTAATTCATAAATTAAGAAACATATTTCCCCCAGTAAAAATGTGACATTTATGAAAAACCCTTGTCTTAATGGAATATTCTGGGTTCTATACAAGTCATAGTTCATCCCAAAATGAAAATTCTCTCATCATTTACTCTACCTCATGCCATCCTGAGTATGACTTTATTTCTTCTGCAGAATATCTCAGCTCTGTAGGTTCATAAAATGCAAGTGAATGGTGACCAAAACTTTGAAGCTCCAAAAAGCACATAAAGGCAGCATAAAAGTAATCCATAATACTCCAGTGGTTAAATCCATGTCTTGTGTAGCGATCCAATCGGTTTTGGGTGAGAACAGACCAAAATATAACTCCTTTTTCACTATAAATCTTGACATCAGCAGTCTCCTTGGCAAATGTGATTTCAAGAACGATTACACTTTCTACAGTGCCATCTAGCGCTCTGTGCATGCGTCAAGTGCCTAGATACTGCAATGGCAAGATGTAGAGTGAAATTTTTTTTCTATTTTGGTATGTTCTCACCCAGAATCGATTAGATTGCTTAAAAAGACATAGGTTAAATATCTCATATGAATTACTTTTATGCTGCCTTTGTGTTTTTTGGAGCTTCAAAGTTTTGGTCGCTATTCACTTGCATTGTATGGACATACAGAACTGAGATGTTCTTCTAAAAATCTACATTTGTGTTCTGCGGAAGAAAGAAAGTCATACACATCTGGGATGGCATGAGGGTGAGTAAATGGTGAGAGAATTTACATTTGGGGGGAACTATCCATTTAAATGCAATCGACAGCATTTGTTGCATTGATTACCACAAAAATAATTTTGACTCGTTCCTCATTTTCTAAAAAAAATAAATAAATCTGGGTTACAGTGGGACATCTGCAATGAAAGTGAATGGGGCAATTTTTTGGAGGTTTTTGGAGAAATGTGAAGCTTTTAACTTTTGCAAAAGCACTTACATTAATTCTTCTGTTACAGCTCGTGTATTATTTGAGCTGTAAAGTTTGATGTTTTGCGGGATTAGATCATTGTTTTTGTGGCATTACAGGGTTTATGGCATTATGTCGTCATGGCGACAAAGTTGTAAAATTGGATATAACTTAGTAAGTGGTTTTATCACACTAAAATCATATTAAAAAGCATATTGTTTACATCTTGTGACTATACTTTTGAAACAGTGAGTATTTTAACGTTAGACCCATTCACTTCTATTGTAAGTGCCTCACAGTAACCCAGATGTTTGTTTGTTTGTTTGTTTGTTTGTTTTTAAGGAGGTTATGAGTCTAAATACATTTTTGTGGTAATCAATGTTATGCTACTAATGCTGTCAATTGAGCTTAACTTGTATTGAACCGGAAATATTCTTTTAAGAACAAGGTTCAACCTTTCAGTCAAAATCTACCTTCATGATAAACTGTAATTGACCCTTTCCTGAATCATTGTATGCCAGTGTGGTTTAATTGTGTACATCTGGCTACCTTGAGCTATATTAGAAATATTATGATTTTGGGAATTTAGTCTGGAGCATTGGATTCAAAAAAATATTCTAATTCATGACAGTTTTGAACTAGATCTTTGAAACCAACACACAAAACCACCACTATTAGAGAAAACATACATTTGTGTAATTTGAATTTTGACTCAGATCCTTATACCGTATATAGGAAAACATAGCCTTTAAGACAACGTCCCCATGACATTTAGCCTCAGTCTCCTCTATAGTAAATCTGTTTTGTGTTCAGTGTAGAAAACCTTATAAATTGACTTGTTCCTTCTCATGTCACTTACAGGGTTTGGAATGACCACACCTGCCACAGCTGGTGGCAAAATCTTCCTCATCTTTTATGGGCTCATTGGCTGCGCAGCCACAATTTTATTTTTCAACCTCTTCTTGGAGAGAATAATAACCGTGTTGGCGGTTGTCCTCAAGTCCTGCCACGAAGTCAAACGTAGACGCAAAGGAGTTTTACCTCACAACAGCAGACACGACTCAAGCAACGTAAGGCTAAATCGTGAAGACAGTCTTGCCGGATGGAAACCATCAGTGTATTGTGTGATGTTGATCCTTTGTGTAGCAGCAATAATCATTTCCTGTTGTGCTTCAGCCATGTACTCCTCAATAGAGGGATGGGGATACTTGGATTCTCTCTACTTCTGCTTTGTGGCTTTTAGCACCATTGGTTTTGGAGATATGGTCAGCAGTCAGCGGGCCAGCTACGAAAACCAGATTGTCTACCGAATTGGCAATTTCTTCTTTATTTTAATGGGCGTTTGCTGCATTTACTCACTATTTAACGTAATCTCCATTGTCATCAAGCAGGTGCTCAACTGGCTCCTGAAAAAGCTCGAGATTCCTTGCCGTCATTGCCCTGGGAGGTCTCTCCGACCTCGCAGGAATGCAGTCATGCCAGGCCATCTCCGAACACGCGTTCGTAACATATCTATAGATACGGACGCAGTCAATGAGAGTGAGACGGATGGACGCAGGATGTCTGGAGAGATGATATCCATGAGAGACTTCCTGGCGGCTAATAAGGTCAACTTGGCGATCATGCAGAAACAGTTGTCCGAGACGGCCAATGGCCATCCTCGGCCATGCGGGTCAACTAATAGGCAGAATGGATTTTCTGGTGGGGTCGGAGCTCTGGGCATAATGAATAACAGACTTGCAGAAACCAGTGTGGATAGATAAATATAACCTATACAAACACACAAACCAACAAAATGACTTTATGAAAAGCCACATTGCACTGTCCATAGTTTAGCTATGAGGGTGAACTCACGAAACACATCCAGGTCATATTTGATGCCAATTTCAAAGAAAAAACAAGAAGTTAAGTTTTACTTGATAAAATGAAGCCTGTTTTTAGAAGATTTTTTCATTGTGTCTATTTTTGAGACAATTAAGCACATTTTCCCCTCAAATTCTCATTACAGAAATGCAAAACAAATGAAACAAAAACAAAAAAAATCTAATTTTCATTACTGTATTGAAAAAAATAATGTATATATATATATATATATATACACTATATTGCCAAAAGTATTCGCTCACCTGCCTTTAGACGCATATGAACTTAAGTGACATCCCATTCTTAATCCATAGGGTTTAATATGACGTCAGCCCACCCTTTGCAGCTACAACAGCTTCAACTCTTCTGGGAAGCCTTTCCGCAAGGTTTAGGAGTGTGTTTATGGGAATTTTTGACCATTCTTCCAGAAGCGCATTTGTGAGGTCAGACACTGATGTTGGACGAGAAGGCCTGGCTCGCAGTCTTCGCTCTAATTCATCCCAAAGGTGCTCTATCGGGTTGAGGTCAGGACCCAGTCAAGTTCTTCCACACCAAACTCGCTCATCCATGTCTTTATGGACCTTGCTTTGTGCACTGGTGCGCAGTCATGTTGGAACAGGAAGGGGCCATCCCCAAACTGTTCCCACAATGTTGGGAGCATGGAATTGTCCAAAATCTCTTGGTATGCTGAAGCATTCAGAGTTCCTTTCACTGGAACTAAGGGGCCAAGCCCAGCTCCTGAAAAACAACCCCACACCATAATCCCCCCTCCACCAAACTTCACAGTTGGCAAAATGCAGTCAGACAAGTACCGTTCTCCTGGCAACCGCCAAACCCAGACTCATCCATCAGATTGCCAGATGGAGAAGCGTGATTCGTCACTCCAGAGTACGCATCTCCACTGCTCTAGAGTCCAGTGGCGGCGTGCTTTACACCACTGCATCCGACGCTTTGCATTGCACTTGGTGATGTATGGCTTGGATGCAGCTGCTCGGCCATGGAAACCCATTCCATGAAGCTCTCTACGCACTGTTCTTGAGCTAATCTGAAGGCCACATGAACTTTGGAGGTCTGTAGCGATTGACTCTGCAGAAAGTTGGCGACCTCTGCGCACTATGCGCCTCAGCATCCACTGACCCCGCTCTGTCATTTTATGTGGCCTACCACTTCGTGGCTGAGTTGCTGTCATTCCCAATCGCTTCCACTTTGTTATAATACCACTGACAGTTGACTATGGAATATTTAGTAGCGAGGAAATTTCATGACTGGACTTGTTGCACAGGTGGCATCCTATCACAGTACCACGCTGGAATTCACTGAGCTCCTGAGAGCGGCCCATTCTTTCACAAATGTTTGTAGAAGCAGTCTGCATGCCTAGGTGCTTCATTTTATACACCTGTGGCCATGGAAGTGATTGGAACACCTGAATTCAATTATTTGGATGGGTGAGCGAATACTTTTGGCAATATAGTGTGTATATATATATATATATATATATATATATATATATATATATATATATATATATATATATATATATATATATATATTTCAAACATCTACCTATACAAAGTATATTTATTCATCATGGTAGTATTTGTCTTTTATATGAAACAAATGCCTTATTATTTTATATATATATATATATATATATATATATATATATATATATATATATATATATATATTCTATTTCATGATTTATTTATTTATTTTTTTGTGGAATACATTAAAAAGAGTATGATGAGAATCTCACACACACGCAAAGCTAAAAAGTAAAATATTCAGATGCATTATAGTAAGCAGATGAAAATGTGCTTAATCATCATGAAATTAAATGCACAAAATCTCAGTGGTCCTAAAAAAAATTGGCTTCATTTTCTTTATGCAAAGAAAAAAACATTTCTTTACTTTTTTTTCTTTTTTGAGTTGGGGGTAATATGTGACCTGGACATGTTTTCATGAGATTCACCCACTACTTTTAACTTTATAAAACAGATACAGATATTAGTAGGCTCATATCTCTAGTCTCTTATACTGTATGTATGTGTCTCTGTACAATGCTGTAGTTGAAATATCCATTGCTGCTCTGAAGTTAAGATAATGGAGAACTGAAGCTCAGGTCGGTTTTATAAGATGGAGGTGGCAGGAAAGGCTTTGGTGCACCACAATTTGACTCAAACTCTCTAACGATTGCTGTTTCCTTGATTGGAGGACATATGTAACGATTATCAGATTAGTTTGCCAGATGAGCACTTTTTATTATGACAGGAAGAGTGTAAAAGAGAGGACATTTTGCAGGACATTTTTGATTTAGTGGTTTTTGTAAGCACAGTGATAACTGTAATACTTAAAAACAATGTACAGTGGGGTCCAAAAGTCTAAGACTACTAGTAAAATGACACTATTGTGCATTAATTTCCAATTTAATACACACTTATACTTTTGATATAACATTTTGAGTGAAAAGTTCAATAAAAAAATGTACATGAATTTTAGAATTTCTTAGTATTTGGTATGCCCCCCTTTTGCTTTTTTGACAACATGCACTCAAGCTGTATGGATGCCACAAGTTTTATCCATTTCACCAGCATGATTTGAAAGTCTTGTGTTGATGAAGATCATCTTGTGTGCTTCAATGGAAGCAAGAAAATCTGACCTTTTGTACAAAGCAGTTAACATGGTCAATGTCACACATTTGTTTTCATTTGATTAGTGACAACGAAATAATTTTTCAAAAACTTACAACTTTTTATAAAAAAATAAAAAATACAAAAAATCTCATATTTTCAGTGAGGTCTCAGACTTTTGGACCACACTGTATTACTTTTGTTCTGCCTTTCTTCCAGTTTCTTATTTCTTTCTTTGGACACCTTATCACCTTTAATAGCTTCTAACACTTTCCAATGAAGTATTTGTAATGCAAATGACATCCCCAATAGCTTTTATACTTTTCACTGTACAGGTGTGTAGATATGGCCATGAGACATAAGACACAACCATTATAGGAGCTGAACACCTCACATTCAGTCTGTTTAATGATGCTTATACTGCACTCAAACAGCTGTATAGAGTTCATGGCTTAATAGCCTATTGATTGCTTGAATTGCTTATCAGGTATTTCAGATGAAACAGATTTTCTAGAAATGCACAGAAGGAAATGAGCAAGATCATTTCGAACTGTTCATGAAATAATGCCAAAACGGGTATGATGCAGGACATCAGATCATTTTCTCGAGCACTTTGTATCTAGAACTTTGAAACCTGCTTACTTTATTTTTAGATGAATGACTGTGTGTAGAGTAATGCATGATCAATTAAAACATGTTTTGCCAGTTTTATTGGGCATCTTAAAAATGTCAATGTGTCTGTTTTGATGTTTCAAATGAGCAAGTGGTTTTACGTTCAAGATTTATTGATTTAGTTTAGAATTATCAATTTTTAAAAAATGCATCTCTTGGTTTATACAAGAGATGCATGACACAACACATTGCTGACTTTTGTAAGTTGCTATTGGGCAATTTTGGGCTTTTTTTTATTTTTTATTATTGTTTTATCAGTCTGATTTTGCAGATATTGGAAGAATCATCAAGGCAATTTTTTTTTCCCAATTCAAACAGTATATACTTTTTCTATGCCAGGTTACAAAGGTAAGTGGGACACTTTAGATTAAGGTTGTATTTGCATTCATTAACATAGACTAATAATGAACTATACTTTTACAGCACTTATAATGTTAATTTCAACAAATGCGAATACAATTTTAAAATTAAAAGTTGTATGCTGAATGTTAACAATAGTTAATGCATTATGAACTTACAATGAACAACAAACACAAATAAATATTTTGGATATTATCTAAAATGTTTCCATGTAGGATTTTATGTAAAATTCTAGTTGAGATTTAATTGTGCACATTATTCTTATTTTTTATTTTCTTGAATGGTGATATGTGGATTGATAAGTATATTTATATAGTCTTTTATAATATAATTTTCTTTTTTCTTTTTGGACATGTTTAAGCACAAAATCTGAACAGAAACTGAGATGACTATTGTAGTGCAAATCAATAACTCTGAACATGAAGGCTAGGGATTCTTTCGCCTGCAGGTAAGTGAATATCTACAGGGTGATGACACCTGCCATGATTCTGCATGTGTGTCATCATGGCATACCCTCTATTAACTGTCATCACCAGACTTGAGGCCCTTCACAGCATTTACACCCGCTTGTGACAGAATCGGCACCTGCTCTCACGACCTAGAAAGTGTGAAGATCAGAGAGGCAATGTGAAAGCTACAATAGCAAGGAATTTAATGGATTTCCAAAGTAGTTTGAAAAGGGATGTTTCTAAACAGTTTCCCTCTGAAACTAGTACATACTATAGATTCATTCCACCCACACTGTTCAAACCTCTCATTATTTTCTCATTTGTGTATTCTGTGCTTACATTATTAGTGAGTGGATCAATGCACAAAACAAATCACTGATCCAAACCGGTCAAACATTGTGCCTTTACCTGATTTACACAATTACAATAAAGTATATAGGGGAGAAGGGCTATGTGTCACTTTTTACTACAGTGCATTTTTTTTAAGAGTAGTTTAAAGTTAATTTCTGTATAGGCACATACTTTAAAGGAATAGTTAAAAGAATAATTTACTCACCCTCATGCCATCTCAGATGTGTATGACTTTCTTTCTTCTGCAGAACATAAATTAAGATTTTTAGAAGAATATCTCAGCTCTGTAGGTCCATACAGTGCAAGTGAAAGGTGACCAAAGCTTTGAATCTTCAAAAATCACATAAAGGCAGCAGAAAAGTAATCCATACGACTCCAGTGGTTAAATCCATGTCTTCTAAAGCGATATGATAGGTGTGGGTAAGAAACAAATATTTAATATTAAATTAAATATTAAAATTATTTAACATTTAAATGATATTTAAGTCCTTTTTATTATAAGTCTCCACTTTCACTTCCACATTCTTCTTCCTTTTTTTTTTTTTTCTTTGTGTGTGTGTGTGTGTGTTTTGCATCACATTCATCATGCATATCACCACCTACTGGTCAGGGCTGGCCAAAGGTGGAGATTTAGAGTAAAAAGGACTTAAGATATGGATTTAATCACTGGAGATTTATGGATTATTTTTATGCTGCTGTTACGTGATTTTTGAAGATTCAAAGTTCTGAAAAGAAGACCTACAGAGCTTTAATGGGTTAAGTTGTCACAATGAAGCATGCCATTAAATAGTCTATTATTGTTTTGTGTGTGTCCACCAAAATACCAAAAGCTACTACCTCTATATAAAACACACACATACACACATATATATATATAGAGAGAGAGAGAGAGAGAGAGAGAGAGGTAGTAGCTTTGGTATTTTGGTGGACCCTGGTTACCATAATACATTTTTGTAAAGAGATTGATCAACTGGTGATGATTGCGGTAGATGTCCACTAGAGAGAGCCAAAATAAAAGAAGACGCAAAATTCCCTGTGCAGGTGTCCAGAGAAAGTTGTTGGCAATTGAATTCATTCAAAAAACAAACAAAAAAAGTTTTATTTTCCTTTTGTGCCTCATACAAAAATTATATCTAATAAATCTGACAAAAAATAGCTTAAATGGCGATTTTGCTATTTTTTTCTATACGATAACTTTTGCAATAATAGATAAATGTAGCCTTAGATAACAAACTCGCCTCGAAAATCTATTGTTGTTACAAACGCGCAAAATTATGTCTTAAAAATTTTAATTTTTTTAAATAAAAGCAAATCCGACATTATGCTGTCGTGTCGTCAGCGACCAGGAAAAGTCAGAAAATATTTATATAATTGTTTTTTTTTTTTTTTTTTTTTTGTCTGTGCAGCAGTTGGTGAAAATGATCGAGGATGAAACTGTACCATATTCCACTGGATTTGTAGTCCGGCGTTCAGCGATCTCCCGTTCAGTCCCACGTTCCCGCCCGCCGTGGGGAACTACAACTCCCATGAAACCACATCAGCGCTTACTGTTAATATCAATATGGCTTCTGTCAGTCAGACAAAGGCGAATCCGTTTTTGCCTTGAAATGAAATCAAATTAGGAAAAGGTAGCGTGGGAATCGGACACCGTCCTGTTTTACTGGTTCATGTGTGGTGACGGGGATTAAAGGCAACTGCTGCGGGACTCAAACGCTGTCACTGGAGTTGAATAAATGCTGCGGTGCACGGAGGCCCCGCACGCGCAGAATAAGGTAAGTCTGTGATGGCAAATTATAAGAAAGGCGTCATTTGGCTATATTTGTCGGATCTTTCAGGATATGTGAAACATGCATTCACATGCATATGACACTTTGTGAGGGAATGAGCTCGGTTCGATGTATAATTTGCTTGCAAAGTGAATAATCTGCTCTCATACTGTAGCAGGATAGGGGTGTAGAAAAGAAATGCACGCATGCAGCTGTGCAACAACTGAGACTGTATTGACACTGGTGAAATAAACTACTAGTTTTGGTGGAGCACTTTTTTCCATCTTATTTTTTACATTTATTATTATTAATAATATTAATAGTTATAATATATATACAGTATACTGTGTGTGTGTGTGTGTGTGTGTGTATATATATATATATATATATATATATATATATATATATATATATATATAAGTTGAGGTGACCAATAGTAAAATTGGGTTTGATGGTCCATGCAATGACTTTTGTTTTTAAATTACTCTGAATAATTAAAAACATTCATCCTGATGCATGTATATGGAAGAAGTTCTATATGACTAAACTTGCATATTAAGCATAACTTATGGGTGTGTAACCTGTAAATACACCACTTATGGACATAATGTAGTGGCTGTATGGATATCACTTTAATTTTGGAACCAGTGTGTGTCATGTACTTTAAATGACAGTTCTCTGAATGGGCTGCATTTTCATTGGTCAGTGGGCAGGAAGGTCTTATTAATTACCAGCTGTCTAGAAGAGGTAAACTGATATTTAAAGATCACTGCAAGTAACATATGAAACAAGTGGGCTGTAAAAATTGTCCAGAGTTTGAGGGGATGTAAAGTAAGATTTGAACTTTTCTTTTTTTTTTTTTTTTTGGATGCCGTGCATATGACCAAGGGACATATGGACAAAATCAACTTTGATCTTGGTGCTCTGCAAAACAGATGAGCTTCCCAAATACTGCTGCTCCATGGGGTCTGAGAAAGACTCAGTGCCATAGTTCTTATTGTCCTATATGCTTATGTGCTTTGACTGTTTCACTCCATGGCAAGTAATGAACGTGCAAAGAAAAGACCTAAAACAAAGAAACAATGAGTGACTTTGGAACTGAAACACAGATCATTAAAATACTATCAAAATAGAATGCGTATCAGTAGCCTTGCATTTTAATTATATATATATATATATATATATATATATATATATATATATATATATATATATATATATATATATAAAATAATAATAATAATAATCTTGATATTGCAAAATTGCATATTTTTGGATGATTGGTATTATTATAAAGAGTGATAAATCTTGCATAATTAAACATTTACAGTTTTGTGTCTTCAGAACAAAAAGCATGCTAATTGCACAACTGCATGTTTGCAGTTAACTGATTTGGTTTAAATCTAGTGACAGTTTAATCACAGTAGATGGTTTTCTGCATGCTTATGGTTAAATACATCTCCATACAGTTGATTCTGAATTTTTGAGTAACTGTGGTTTATCAGCTAGCAGAGTAGTTCTCAACTGGTTTTGCTTCAGTATAAAAAATGTTAATTGTTCAAAATAAAAAAAATAAAAAAAAATCCTTAAAATCAAAGATTAAGATTAATATTACCATAAAATGCATAGGCCCTGCAATATGCACCATTTTTTAATATTGACATAGACTTAAAAAAATTATTAATTTATAATTTGATACATTTATAAAGGCAAAGACAACACCAAAAGGGTAGTATCGTTCATGGTTTTCGAGGATGAGGCATGTCATGCAACCTGTCTTGGCATCTACCTAATTTGTCTAGCTTCTAGCAAGTGAAAAATGAATTGGGGCCAAAATAGCATAGAGATTGATTGGACACAAACATTTTAACATCAATAACAAAAGATATAGGAAGCATTTTTTCCTCCCTTTTAAAAGTTCATAAGCCTATTTGTTTTGCTATCCTAACTATGCACAAATATGTTGTTAGTTGCATTTTAGTATTTTCATTTGGCAACAGACCTGCAACCTATTTTTATCTCATGACCCAGACCCAGATTAAAACATATTAAGATACCTTGACCAGCAAATTGTACTGTATGTTCAGTTTATGAATTTCCATTTTCAAGAGCAAGCATGTAAAAAAAAAAATGAAAGCAGTAACTAACTATGAAAACCACATCATTCAATACCAAACAAAGCTTTGTGTCAGAAAAGTTATGGTGCAAGCAACCATAAGACAATAGGGTATTTTGACGACTTGTGTGGTATGTATTGTTCTTTTTCTGCCAATGAAGGCTTGTTTTTTTTTTTTTTTTTTACAGTGATAATGTATAGTTCCTAATGGTGATTAATTATCCAGACTGATTGTACAGTGAAATCAGAAACAGTAGGTTGACTTTTCTTTAGCTAAAATCGGTCTGTACTTACTGAAATCGGAAACACTGACCCCAGTGGCCAAAGTGGTAAGTGTTCATGGCATATGTACATGTGTGAGCTCCATTTTCTGGATGAAATGTCCACAGAGGGGTGCCAAAACCGAGTTGTGAAGTGATTTATTTCAAGCTGTAATACAGTGAAGAGGAATGCATGTTTTTTTTTTTTACTGTACCCCTCAACCTAACCCCTAAACCTAACCATCGGTGGAGTAAAAACATCATATTTGAGGGAAAAATACAAGTTGCGCTCATCACTGATTATGCAAATGTGATTACTACCTGGTTTCAACACGAAATTTGAACCCGGGTCTCCCTATCTCTCCAAGTCGGCATAATGTGGCCGATCCTGGGATACCGGAACTCTCGGAAACAACTTGCCAAATTCCCATGTGATCATGCTGCTTTATCTGCATACCCAAATTAATACTTAAAGCAGTACAGCATCTTAAAATGTCAACCTGCTCTCTTGACACACTCCACACATCATTTTTCAAAAATGTGTTTAACTGTCTGGAAAAAGATCTGTTAGAAATAGTAAATGCGTTTTCCTTTCAGGCATGTTTCCGAAGTCCCTGATAACTGCAGTTGTCAAGCCCCTTCTTAAAAAGAGCAATCTAGAAAACTCAATATTGAACAACTACAGACCAATTTCAAATCTTCCTTTCATAGGAGAAATCATTGGAAAGTTTATTTTCAATCAGCTGAACACATTTCTTTTTTTTTTTAGTGTAATAAAATTGTTTCTTTTCAGATTAACATTTTAATTGGTTGCTCCTCAAGCATGACACATAACAAAGCAAAACATTCAAGTACAGAGTCAACCATTATCCCCCTTAAACCCCATTATTTCCCTTCCCTCCTCCCAATCCCCATCCCCACCCCGACCCCCAACAAACATCCCTGTGGCCAAAGCCTGAGTACACACGCAGATCAATAAAAAAGAAAAAGAATATATATATATATATATATATATATATATATATATATATATATATATATATATATATATATAATTATAATAATAAACACAAACATTTAAAACTATAAGTCCCTCTCCACTGCCCCTTCCTGAGAGCCCTCCAAAAAAGCCAGATAGCTGCCCAAATTTTTATCGAAAAACTCCCGGTTGTCTAGCATTCTATTCGACACCTCCTCAAATGCCGCCACCCTGCCCACCTCTGTGCACCACTCCTGACATGAGGGCGCTCCAGCTGACTTCCATCCCCTAAGGATGACCTGTCTGCTGATCATAACACTGGCTAGAACCCAATTTTTTATGTACTTATCCCCTATATTAATGACCGCCCCATCACCTAAAATACACAGTCTGGGGCAAAATGAAGTTTGATTGCCCAATACGTCACACATAAAACTCTGAACCCTCAACTAAAATTCTTGGATCTTAACACACCACCAAAAAATATGGGTTGTGTCCCCATCTTCTGATTGGCATTGCCAGCAGGTGGGTGTGTCTTTAAGACCAAGCCTATACAATCTAGAGGGGGTCCAACAGAATCTATGTAAAATTTTAAATTGCATAAGGCACACCATATTTTCAAAGGATCTCAACACTCCAATCTCATATAGGTCACCGAGCGTATTAACCTCCCTCACAATCCACTCTGTCCAACAGAAAGGGGACTTATTAATACATAACTTTGGGTTCAGCCATATGCTCAAAGCAGCATTTAAATAAATGTCTGAATTAAACACTCTGGACACTTTTGTCCATACCGCGTGCAAATGCGAGACAACGGGGTTTAACTTCTCTGGTTAGCTTGATAGAAAGGCTTTGCAATGGCAAAATAGGGGCAAGAACTTCCTGTTCAATACAAAACCAGGGAGGGGCTCTCTCAGGTGGAAGCAACTAATGAGCCAAATGTCTGAGACGAACGCATAATATCAAACAAAATCTTGGGTAGGCCTAGCCCACCTTTGTCAATCGGCCTATGCAACTTACTGAAATGTAATCTGGGACGTTTACCATTCCAAATGAAGAACTTCACTATGCTGTCAAATTGCTTGAAATAAGAGAGGGGGACATCTATAGGGAGAGATTGTAGCAGGTAGTTGAATTTTGGAATACAATTAATTTTAATAACATTAACCTTCCCAATCATAGATAAATGTAATGAAGCCCACCTGCCCACATCACTCGAAAACCTTTTTATTAAAGGCTCAAAATTAACTCTAACTAAATCAAACAAATTTGCTGGGAAT
This sequence comes from Myxocyprinus asiaticus, assembly GCF_019703515.2. NCBI lineage: Eukaryota > Metazoa > Chordata > Actinopteri > Cypriniformes > Catostomidae > Myxocyprinus > Myxocyprinus asiaticus. The sequence goes on along the minus strand of NC_059363.1, from coordinate 9,980,914 downwards.
AAAATACCCAAATACTTAATGCCCTGTTTGGGCCACTGGAAGTCACCTGGCTGAAAAGCCGTTACCGGGCAGTATGCTGTCAGAGCCAAAGCTTCGGATTTAGACCAATTAACTCTGTATCATGGGAACTTAGAAAAGGAATTAATAATTCTGTGGAGGCAAGGCATAGATCTAGTAGTGTCAGAGACTAATAATAAAATATCATCTGCGTAAAGCAAAAGCTTATGCGCCACACCTCCCGCCACCACCCCTGGAAAATCATCCTCCTTTCTTATCGCAGCTGTTAATGGTTCCTGGGCAAGACAGAACAATAATGGGGAAAGAGGGCAACCCTGCTGGGTGCCCCAATCCAGAGTAAAATAATCTGAAATTAATCCATTTGTTTGGACCGCCGCTACCGGGTGTCTATAAAGTAACTTAATCCATTCAATAAATGTATTCCCAAACCCGTACATTTCCAAAATCTTAAAAAGATAATCCCATTCTACCATATCAAACGCCTTTTCGGCATCAAGTGTGATGGCAGCGACCAGAGTCTGATCATTCACCACTGACCACATGATATTGATGAAACACCTAATGTTATCAGAAGAGCTACGGCCCCGAATAAACCCCACCTGATCTATATGTATAAGAGATGTCATAACTTTACTTAATCGGTTAGCCAAAATTTTTGACAATATTTTTGGCATGTGAATGTTTTACGGCCATCCTTAACATCTATTCTCAATTTGGCCGGAATATCAGTGCAAAAGCGAACTTCCGTTGATGTAAAAGTTTCTTGCTTTGCTTGAATCGAACACGTTTCTCTTTTATCAAATGCGCAAAGTCTGGGAACAAGAAAATGCTGTGGTTCTTCCAAGAAAGCCTTCCCTTACTCCTCGCCTTGCGTAACACAAGATCTTTATCGGATGATCTCAGAAATTCGGCCAGAATTGATCGGGGCCTGTCTCCCTCCGCAGATCGCTGAGCAGGAACCCTGTAAGATCGCTTGATTTCCAGTTTATGGCCTGCTATGTCGAGCAGATTCGGAATTTCACCATATCCTGTCCCTCTTCGCCTTCAGGAATTCCGACGATACGGACATTATTCTGCCGGCTATGGTCCTCCATGTCCTCCAACTTCTCCCAGACATGCTCCAAATCCACCTTGGTCGCTAGCAGATTAGCAGATAATTCCCTCTCTGATGATTCCAGGTAATCTATCCATTTCTCGACATACCCCACTCTTGTAACCACATCAGTGAACTTCGCCTCCATGGCAGTGATCGATCGACGTATCACAGCAAGATCCTCCAAGTCAGCAATGACCTTCGTCAGCATTGCCGACATGTTCAGCATCTCTCGCCGCATTTCCCTCACTTCCCCGACTAAATGGACTCCCAGGCTCGCGGCCTGCTCAGAGGCGTCAGCTTGAGCACATAAGTGTCTTTTAATGTCTCCAGAGCCCTAGGATTTTGAATTCTTTGACATATTGTCCTCCTAGAACAGTTATGGAACAGAGTGTATCGAATCTCACCGGTTTATGTCATTAAAAGTGTTAAAACTAGCAAAGTGCGTAGAGCTCGCTGTTCACATGTCCGATCCTCGCATGGCGTCACATGACTCCTTAGTAAAATTCAGCTGAACAAATTCTTAATCTCGAATGGCTACTTGGATAATTTCCAGTCTGGTTTCCGACTGCATCATAGCACAGAGACAGCACTCATAAAGATCCTTAATGATATTTGGCTAAATACTGATTCAGGCAAAATATCAGTGCTGGTATTATTAGATCTCAGTTCTGATTTTCACGCAGTTGACCACAACATTCTCCTAGACAGATTGGAAAACTGGTTAGGGCTCTCTGGGACAGTCCTCAGCTGGTTCAGGTCTTATCTAGAAGGGAGGGGTTACTATGTGAACATAGGCAACTATGAATCTGAGGGGACATCCATGACGTGTGGAGTCCCACAAGGCTCAATCCTTGCACCGCTTCTGTTCAGCCTGTACATGCTCCCACTAGGCCAAATTATGAAAAAGAACCAGATTGCATATCATAGCTATGCAGATGACACCCAGATCTATCTAGCCCTATCGCCAAATGATTACAGCCGCATAGACTCTCTGTGCCAATGGATTGATGAAATTAACAGTTGGATGTGCCAAAACTTCCTTCAGTTAAACAACAACAAAACAGAGGTCATTGTATTTAGCAGCAAATACAAAATTCCCAAGGTGAACACATACCTTGACTCCAAGGGTCTAAAGACAAAAAATCAAGTAAGGAATCTTGGTGTAATTTTGGAGTTAGACCTTAGTTTCAGTAGTCACATCAAAGCAATAACTAAATCAGCCTACTATCATCTAAAAAATATAGCCAGAATTAGATGTTTTGTATCCAGTCAAGACTTAAAGAAACTTGTTGGATTCATCACCAGTAGGGTGGACTACTGCAATGGACTCCTCACCGGCCTTTCCAAAAAGACCATTAGACACCTGCAGTTCATTCAGAATACCGCTGCCAGGCTTCTCAACCGGACCAAAAAACTAGAGCATATTACTCCATTACTCAGGTCTTGACACTGGCTTCCAGTTACATTTAGAATTGATTTTAAAGTACTATTACTCATTTATAAATTGCTCAATAGCCTAGGATACATTTCAGATATTGTTAAATATAAACCTAACAGACCTCTCAGATCATTAGGATTAAGTCAGTTGGACATACAGAGGGTTCACTCAAAACAAGGTGAGACAGCGTTTAGCTATTATGCCGCCCGCAGCTGAAACCAGCTTCCAAAAGAGGTTAGATGTGCTCCAACAGTAGCCACATTCAAATCCAGACTGAAAACACTTCTGTTTAACTGTGCATTTACTGGATGATCACTGTGCTGCACTTACTGATTACACTGCATCATTTCATTTCTTTTTTATTTATTTTAATATGTACTTATTTTCTAAATTCATTTTATTACTTTTTAATCGAATTTCTTGTTCCTAATTGGTTTTAAAATGAATTTGATCTTGTATTTTCCTTTTCATTTATATATAAAGCACTTTGGATTGCCATTGTGTATGAAATGTGCTATATAAATAAACTTGCCTTGCCTTAACATTAATTCCTCACTTTCAGAATGAGGCAGGGTTTTTTTTTTTCTCTTTTGTACAGAGGACACTCCTGGATTTATTGTTGTTTTTGCTGGATCTGATGCCTCTAGACAATAAACCTTTTGAAGCTTTTTAAGGATGCTTGAGTTAGCTGAAATGCTTTTTGCATTTTATGCGCCACACATATCTGGAGATAAAGCTGACTTGCATTTGCTCTTCAGCAGAATTTATAAGTTATTTTAAATATATATCTCAGGGAAGTTGGTTCGGATGCTGAAAGTGAGTGGTTATCATTTACATTAGCTTTATTTATTTATTTGTTTTCTGATTTAACTTTAAGTAACCCTTTGCTACATTCATTCCCCTAAAAAGTGTAAACACTGTTGCTTTGAAGGTAGAATTAGGGGGAGGGGCATTCTCATTCTAGATAGTATTTAAGTGGACAAAAATGGTTGCAGTGCAACATTAGTAACAATATTTTTGGTACGTTTTCCCATAAGAGAAGGACTGAAATTTTGTTATGTGTATATCTGGTAAAAGTTAATTTTGTCAACTCTTAGGAGCACACTAGCACATAGATGGCTTCAAAGTTAACAGACATGTGCTTAAAACCACAAAACTCCAATTTAGGGTCCCGCACCAAAACATTATTCTCTTTTATTTTCTGAAGTCTCTTCAACTTGATTGCATTGCTGGTTTCCATATGGAATACATATTGCATTGGCACAAGTTGAGTTAAAAAAATAAAAATAAAGGAACTTTGTGTGTGTGTGTGTGTGTGTGTGTGTGTGTGTGTTTGTGTGTGTGTACTGTACATTTGCAGTGTCTATATATCTAATAAGTTTAAGTTTACATTCTAAAGTCAGCCGCTGACCAACTGAATTGTGTACAGTGTGCTTGTGCTACAGTATACGGTAACAATTCAGTAATAGCGTGCCGTGTATGTGTGTTGGTGTGTGGGCAATATCTTGGCTTTAAGAGAACTATTCTCAGACAAAACGCCCGTACTGAGTGAGTCATCCTCAGTCTCTTGACTGAAAGTAGGTTGGCCGCCTTGGATGGAATTTTTCTTGGCAGTTTTCCCTAAAGTTAACCCCCCTCCCCCCCCCCCCCCACCCCCACCCCCCACGTGTTTCAGCTCTCTGCTGTTTAAAGTCTATTAAAAATTCTGTGGTAATGCATGCAGTGTCTTTGCGTTGACCTCAGGCTGGCTCCACACTTCTGTTGCAATGATTGGTCGATAAAGATGCGGTGACTTTGAGATTTTCTTAGAAAAACATTGCTTTAGTTACAGCTTCTTCACTGTAGCATTTCTCTGCCTGCTGTACATCAATAGTCTTTCTGTGGATCTCTTATTATTATTACTTCTGTATTATTATACACTGTGCAACTGTGTCATGTTTTATCAGAACAGCTTTGAGGATTTTATCTGACATCAATTCTCTAATGCGCTAGCTCTCTCTGTCTCTCTCTCTCTGTTTCTTGGCAGAATGTCCCATTATACAGATGAGCCTCGTTTTACCATCGAGCAAATCGACTTGCTGCAGCGGCTACGTAAAAGTGGGATGACAAAGCAAGAGATCTTGCATGCCCTGGACACCCTTGAACGGCTGGACCGCGAGCACGTCGAGAAGTTCGGACACCGACACGTCCACAGCGGAAATGGGGGCGGGGCCACCACCGTAGGCAACGGCAACAATGCAACCATCTCTTCCAACTCCTGCACTACCTCCTCAAATAACCTATCAGCCTCTTCTTCGAAGACCTCTACGGCCACACAGACGGGTTTCCGTGGCAACGGCCTCTCCCCGTCCCCTAGCAACAGCTATGACACCTCCCCTCCTCCGACAGTCCCCGCTCCTTTGCCTGTTGTAGCTGCAATGGTGCAAAATGAGCGGGACGGCCTCGCTGCTGTACCCAATGGGAAGCTCTCTCCACCCCGTTACGCAGTTAGCAACGCCTCCGCGCGGGCTTTCGGGTTCGAGCCCCCTGACGAGGAGGTGGACATCGATGACAAAGTCGAGGAGCTTATGAGGTCAGTAGAGTCAATATCTCTGGATAGATGATGTCACTGGTCTCTTGAGGTGGAGAGTGAACATACCCCTGTTGTTTTTCATTACATTGCTTTATTTCCTGTAATCTCTCTCTTTCTCTCTGTCCTGCTCTGCAGAATGGACAGTGCTATAATTAAAGAAGAGATTAAAGCTTTCTTGGGGAACCGGCGGATATCACAAGCAGTAGTTGCCCAAGTTACAGGTTAGCCTGCTTAAATTGACACAGACTTTTTGTTTTACAGATTTAAGAATCAAATGTGTGTCATTGTTTTCTTGCATCGATTATTGTAATGTACTTTATACTGGCTTACCTAAGAGTTGTATAGATAGAGTGCAACTGGTGCAGAATGCTGCAGCCAGAGTGCTTACAAGATCCAGGAGGAGAGACCACATTACACAAGTTTTAGCTCATTTGCCTTGGTTACTCATTAAATACAGGATTGATTTTAAGGTTCTTTTAATGGTTTTTAAAGCACTTAATGCTTTAGCACCATCATACATTTCTGACTGTTTATCAAATTATGTTCCAACTCGCAGTTTGAGGTCTTCCAATGCAGAATTTCTTACATACTGTAATGTAAATCTTGAGAGATCTGGTGAAGCTGCATTTAGCCATTATGCATAAAAAATCCAGAATGCTTTACCCATTGAAATTAGACAAGCACCAAGCATTTACATTTTTAAAAAGCATTTGAAGAAATATCTTTTTAAACTAGCTTTTGATTAATCTATTTGATGTTTTGTTTTTTGTTTTTTTAACTGATTATCATTATGTTCAATTTGTATGTTCATAATTCTGATTTCCCTACATTTGTTTTAATTAATTTAATTTAATTTTGTATCTTTGTACAGTTTCATTTTTATTGCGATGATTTGTTTTACTTTCTCTGAAATGTTGAATTCTATGTTTTTATACTTCCAACTGTAAAGCACTTTGAGCTGCATTTTATGTATGAAAGTGCTATACAAATAACATTTATTATTAATTTATTATTATTATTTCAATCAATAATGCCAAAAAATCTAAAATGAGAAAACATTAACGTTTCAATGGATTGTTCAAAGTCTGTCGTTATTTACACACCTTCATTTATTTTCAAACCCTGTATGCTGTTGGGTTTTTCGATGTCAAATCAACTAAATTTCAGAAACTTCCCCAGCTGAAATGTTTGATTTTGTCAAAGAAATTTCTGAAGAAAGATAAATATAAATCATGATTAAAGCCAAAAAATTATGTGTCCCACATTTGGTTTTCGACCATTGAAAATCTGTAAAAAGTAACAATTTATGCAAAACGCTTAATTGAGAGACCCATATCTTTGGGATTTAACCATACAGGGCCTTTAAAATGAAGATACAAAAAGGAAAGTTTGTTCTGAACCAGAATCTAAAAGGATATTAACATATCTGTAATACTTCTGGAGGTATGGACACTCCAACTTTGGAAAAACAACACAAAAAAGTGTTTGTTTTTTTCCCCATTAATGCTCTCCATTGACATATAATGCAATAAGGGGTGCTGAAATCAACCAATTTTAATAATAGACCTGCCTATCTCTGTGTAAAAAAATAAATAAAAAAATAAATAAAATAAAATAATGATGCTGCCACATTTCTAAAGTAATTTTTTGACCTGTAGCTATGCTCCAAAATCATAGGTGATATTGTGACCCCCTTCCACAAAATAATGGATTACTCATTAAATATTGATACATGGCATTTCATAATTTGGCTTTCATCATCTGTATATATATATATATGTATATATGCATATATATGTATATGTATATAGTGACATTTATGCAGAAATGTCAGTTGTGCTCTATAATCATGGTTTAGGGATTTAGAAAACTAAGCCTTAGAAAGGACCATAAGGCATATACAAGTCAAATTTTGACCTCATATGCAGTTTGTCATTCTCCCCAGGTATCAGT